>NW_025369468.1:0-1091 GCF_016433145.1 Gracilinanus agilis | reverse complement strand
TAACACTGCTCAATATATATGCACCAAGTGGTATAGCATCCAAATTCATAAAGGAGAAACTGGCAGAGCTCAAGAAGGAAATAGATAGTAAAACCATAATAGTGGGAGATCTAAATATTCCTCTTTCAGATCTAGATAAATCAAATCAAAAAATAAATAAGAAAGAGGTAAGAGAGATGAATGAAGTCTTAGAAAAATTAGATTTAATTGATATGTGGAGGAAAATAAATAGGGACAAAAAGGAATAGGGACACATGGTACATTTACAAAGATTGACCATGTAATAGGGCATAGAATCATGGGAAACAAATGCAAAAGAGCAGATATAATAAATGTAACCTTCTCAGATCATAATGTGATAAAAATAATAATCAGTAAGGGCACCTGTACATGCAAATCAAAAACTAATTGGAAATTAAATAATATGATTCTCCAAAACCAAATTGTCAAAGAAGAAATTATAGAAACAATCAACAATTTCATTGAAGAGAATAACAATGATGAGACATCCTACCAAACTCTGTGGGATGCAGCCAAGGCAGTACTCAGGGGGAAATTTATATCCTTGAGTGCATATATTAACAAATTAAGGAGGGCGGAGATTAATGAATTGGGTATGCAACTCAAAAAATAAGAAAGAGAGCAAATAAAAAACCCCCAGATGAAAACTAAATTAGAAATACTAAAAATTAAGGGAGAAATTAATAAAATCGAAAGTAAAAGAACTATTGAATTAATAAATAAGACTAGAAACTGGTATTTTGAAAAAACAGATAAAATAGACAAAGTACTAGTCAATTTAATAAGAAAAAGGAAAGAAGAAAACCAAATTGACAGTATTAGAGATGAAAAGGGAGACCTCACCTATAATGAAGGGGAAATTAAGGCAATCATTAAGAACTATTTCGCCCAACTATTTGGCAATAAATATAACAATTTAGGAAATATGGACGAATATTTACAAAAATATAAACTGCCTAGATTAACAGCAGAAGAAATAGAATACCTAAATAATCCCATATCAGAAATAGAAATTGAACAAGCCATTAAAGAACTCCCTAAGAAAAAATCACCAGGACCTGATGGATTCA
>NW_025369467.1:0-4543 GCF_016433145.1 Gracilinanus agilis | reverse complement strand
GGAAGGAAGGAAGGAAGGAAGAAGAAAAATATTTATTAACTTATTGCTCTTTTCCATGTTAAATTCTAAGATTAACAAATTCAAAAAGCAATACCTGCCTTTAAGGAGCTTTATATTCTATTAGAGGAAGAGAAGGAATGCAGTGGAATGATGATCAGGGTGCGATGTTTTGCTCAAAGAAGTCATAGGGATGATAAACTGAGGTGTAGAGGAATGGATTTTGAAGCTGTCTCAAATTTACCCAAATCCCAATTTTAGTTCTCCACTTCTACCAAAAATGACATTCTCTCATAACTTTTTAAATTAATAAGTTAGTTAATTATCATGTTTTCTTTTCAACTAGATGTCTGGAATAATTTAGTTGAAACATTTATGCCCATAAGAAGTTGAGCTTCTATAATTTCAATCTCTACCTTATGCTTCTATGCTTCTGAAAACTGATGTAATCTGTGTGGTTTTTTTTTGCACACTGAATTTTGAAAGATCTAATGTCTTTTGCATATAAAATGTTTTAAAATGATCCTGTAATTTTCCTTGCCTAGAAAACAAATGTGGATGTGAACAGGGTTTTCAGGCTGTCAGATGTGGATAGGAAAAGCCTAGGTGGGTGGGCAATTCTGTAGCTTTCAAACTTATAAACCTCTTCATGTTAATTACCTTGTCTGATCATATGCACATTTATTTCAAGTAAATGGTTGAAACAGTTTTCTCTCCAAATGACTGAAAAAATGCATATATTTTGAGAAGTCAATAGATCTGAAAATTATTTGGGTCACTAATTTTTTTTTCTTTCAGCTTGAATATTTTTTAACAAACGCTGACTCCAAAGCTAACTATTATCCATTTATCTTCTATAATAAAAATACTATCAGAAACTATATGATCTGCCTGCTTCCCTATTGTGACCAAAAATGTTGCCCAGAAAACTAGTACCTCTGAATGGTAAAGATGCAAACTCAAATTACCAGGTAAGCTCAGTAAGTAACTATGGATTGCATTCTTCCACCTGCAGCTCACCTATGATGTGAAATACCATATTTGTTCAGAAATACTATGCCAACGATATCTTGTAGAATGACTCTGGCAAGAAGAATGATTTTCATCAGCTGCAACAAACAAGTTCTTCATCTCCAACCCGACCATCTGTCCTCCTGGTTTTTACCCAGAACTTCATCGATGGGCTCCATTGAGCAGGTTTTCTGACTGCCTAAGGTCACTGCACAATCAACCTTAACAGATGGCATCACTATGAACATCCAAATTGTAGCAGTGGCCAAATGCAGAGGATGACACACATTGCTAGAGAATACTGTCCTTTGTGCAGGCTGCCACGGTATTGAGATTTGGCTAAATGCTGCAAATGAAAACATTGCTCTGTGGCCTGGTGAGAGATATTCACCAAACAAAGTCTCCTTAATTGTTAAGGAGAATTGTCAATAATGCTGATTTGCCAATGTATTTATACCATCACATTTTTTATGGTGTTTTCCATCAATACATATGATTAAAACATCAAGTTCTAAAATAAATTCCTTTTTAGCCTTATCCAACATTATTCTTTTTCACCTATTTAATGATTCAACTCAGCTGAATTCATTCAACTCAATGCAATGCAATGGAACAGAATGCAATAAAACCTTTATATTTAGGGTCTAAAATTTTCATAGTTTCCTGTCGGGTTACAGGAATGCAATATCTTAGTGTCCACGGTCTCACTTAGACTCAGCACAGATCCTAACTTCTGTAAAAGGTCTTTCCTCTTCTCTCCAGATGCTTGTTCTAACCTTCTCCTCTGAGAATGCCTTCAATTTACCTTCTATATATTTATTTACATGGTATCTCCTCTATTCAAATGTGAACTCTTTGAGGTAGAGGACTGTGTTTTAATCTTGCTTCATATTCCCAAAACTTAGCACATAGTAAGGCTGAATATAGCATTGTTGACTACCAAAATTACCAAAATACATATTCTCCTGGGAAGTATAATGAGAGGCAAACAAATAAATACAACATGATTTAAGGGAAAGAATACCACTAACAACTAAGATGACTGGGGAATGTTGCTTCCCTTAAGAAATGATACTTGAATTGATCCTTCAAGGAAAGAGATTAGACTACTTCTTATTCACCAAATATTTTCTCTCCAACTTCTATGCTATGATATAGTCTCCTATATCATGAATATCCTCCTTGCTCCATCACCCAATCAGTTAAACTTAAGGTCCAAATAGGATACTATCCCTTCCTTGAAATCATTATTTAATCCTTCCCTCCTTTAAAAGAAAAGCTCACTCCTACACCAATAACTAATTCTTTGTATTCACTTTAATCAATCAATCAATCAATCAATGTGCTAAGCTCAGAGGACATACAAAGAGGCAAAAGACAATCCCTACCCACAATTGAGAGAGAGAGAGAGAGAGAGAAGGTACTAGAATGAAGAGGAGTTAGGAATGTATTCCAGTAGAAAGTGAGATTTTAGTTTGGGCACAAAGGAAATCAGGGAGGTCAAGAGTCAGAGCAGAGAAGGGAGAACATTCTGGGCATGTAGAAGTCAGAGAAAATGCCTGAGCCAGATGATGCAGTATCTCGTTCATGGAGCAGCCTGGAAGCCATGGTCACTGGATTAAAAAGTATGTTGTGGGGGGAATGAGGTGTAAGAAGGCTGAAAAGGTATAAGGGGGCAGCGTTATAAAAAGCTTTGAAAGCCAAATAGAGAATTTCATATTTTTTAAATCTCTTTTGTTTTATACTTATTTGTATGTTTCCTTTCCCTGGTCCTGCTTCCAGTAGATTGCAAGCTGCTTAACAACAAGTACCATATTTTATTCAACATCTAACAATGTCTTGGTGCTTATGTTATGATATTGAATTAACTCTATGTTAAATCATTATATGTTATATGAATTCATGTTATATGTTATAGTATATAAGTTGGAGAGAAAATACTTGGTAAAAATAAGTAGTCTAATCTCTTTCCTTGAAGGATTTTCTGAGTGTAAAAGGTTCTACCTATTCTATATTGCTTATATTGGTATCATCGTGTTTTGATCTCCAACAGTTTTGATTATAGAGAACAATGAAAACTCACATATTGAATAATTATTAAAAATTAATGCCAAAATTCAATCATATTTATATTTCTAGAACTACCCTTGCAGCAGATCCTTAGCTTCAAGTCTCCAAACTTCTTACTGGATGACAATTGTGCTTCTCAAAAATCCCTCAAATACAGCTTATTCAAGCTTGACCTAACCTTGAGTGTAGTTCCAGCTCCCAGCCACCAAACGATACCTCATTTTTATATCTTTTGCTCCTTGAAGGCAGGAACTACCTTTATTTTTATTATTGTTTCTCCAGTTCCAAGCACATATTATAGTATTTAACGAAGGCTTGTAGCCTTACCATTCATGGCAGGTCAAAACCTTAAGAATCATTATTTGCCTCATCTTTATCCATCATTTGATCAGCATCAAATTTGATAATTAAAATATTATATAATTACTCCACAACCAAAGATATGCTATATCTTAAAGATAAAAACACAAAGTTTAGAAAATACATTGTCTCTAATCTTATGAACTTGTTAGTTTGATAGGTGATTTTACACAAAACCAAATAAATTAAACTGCTTCCTATTTCTCTTCTTACTTTCAATTTCTTCTGCCTCAATTAATAGTCTAATCTCTCATTTAGTCTTCCTTGAATCATTATAAAAACCTCCTAGACATTCTCAGAGATTCCTGTTTCTATGCTCTCCTAATTAATCTTACACAAAACTGAGATGAATCTTACATTTTCATTGTGGTGCTCTACTGCTCCAGAACCTTTCATGATTTTCTTTTTTACAAGGGCATCAAATTTAAGCTTTTTTCCCCCCATGGTCTCCAAGGTTCTCCAGAATCAGACCTATTGAAGCAGCTAAGGGGCCCAATAGATAGAGAGCACTGGGCCTGGAATCAGGAAGACCAGAATTCAAATTCAGCATTAGACACTTACTAGCTATTTAGCTCTGGAGAAATTATTTAACCTCTAATTGCCTCAGTTTCCTCAACTAAAATGAGGATAATAATTGCACCTATCTTGCAGGATTGCTGTGAAGATCAAATGAGGTAACATCTATAAAATGATTAGCAGAGTCCCTGGCACATAGAAGGTACTATACAAAGGATTATTTTCTCTCCTTTTTCCTTTATTGTAATCAACCTACTTCACGATAAATACTCATTCTAGTCTTCTAACACATGAACATTCAATGCTCATTACCACTTAAGAATCTTTCCTTTTGCTGCTCTCCTTCTTTGGAATTATTTCTTTGAATGTCATCATCCTGTTAGAATTCCTTCTTTCTTTAAGGTACTGAACAAACTCTTATCCCTTCAGGATATCACTGGACATCAGGTCAGGAAGACCTGAATTCAAATTCAGTCATAGATACTTACTAGCTAAGGGAATCTGGATGTAAGCCCCTTGATCTCTTTGCCTTATGTTCTCATTTGTTAAATGGAGATGGTGAAAGCAATTACTTCCCATAGTTGCTGTG
>NW_025369466.1:0-1360 GCF_016433145.1 Gracilinanus agilis | reverse complement strand
GGCATGGGTGCTGCCCTTGCCCCTGATGCTTGGCTCTGGGAGCCAGAGGGCCATGGCCACCACTGTGGCTCAGCACTTAGGGTCAAGAAGGGCATGGGTGCCACCTTTCCTGGGGGCTGGAGGGCTGTGGGCACAACCACAGCTCAGTTGCCAGGGCCTGAATGTTGTGTGTGCTGGGCTTGCTGCCCACCCTAAGCTCTGGGGGCCAAAGGGGAGTTCCTACCCTGCTGCTTGGCTGGGGGGAGGGGAATGGGAGGTGAGGTGGTGTGGAGGGGGCAAGGCCATGCCCCCAGGCTGAACAGAGCTCAGCTGCTCTCAGAACATCTCCCCCTCCTCGAGTTTGGGGGCTGGAGCCTATATATACCCATAGAGGTCTCTGTGTGCCATCTTCGGCATGTGTTTCATAGATTCGCCACCACAGGGTTAGAGTGTCGAAGCCTCTTGTTTTTGGTTATACTATAAGGGATCTTGGTGTGTGTGGTGTTCAGGGAAGACCAGTACCTCTGGTGTGAGGGCTTGTGCATCCCTTTTCTGGGCTCCTTTCCTTCTTTGATGTCCCCCTGTTATCCAGCTCTCATCTGTGGCCCCAAAAAGCTGTATTGTACAGTGGCTTCAACCACATAAATCATCTTCTAAGGACAACAAGCAACCGAGTTTGACTTCATGGCCGCTATGGTTTCTTTCAGCTCTAAATCTGTGGTCATATTGATGAAGAAGAGGAAAAGAAAGTGCCAGAGATTACTGAGTGGGAATTAAAGCAAGTGAAAAAGGTGTTAAGGAGGGAGAGGAAGATAAGCAGTGGATTAGGTAGAGAAAGAGACAGAGAAAAATATAGAGAGGAAAAGAAAAGGGCTCTTAATACTGGGTGAAAATAAGTGAATGTAAGAAAAAGCTTTTGATGGGGGCAGAGAGAGAGGAGGAAAGGGATAGTGAGAGTGAGGGAGAGAGAGACAGATTGAAAGAGATCAAGTGCAGGGTGGGGGTGGAGAGAACCTGAGTCATAGAGATAGAGAGAATACATCAGAGAAGGCAAGAGGACAGAGACAGAAAGAGCAAAATCGAGAAATTTTCAGAGAGAAAGACCTCCAAGATAATGGGGAAGAAAATGGGGTAAGAGACTATTGTGAAGGACAGTGTGCAGTCAAGAAAGGAGAGGCCAGGTGAGGGAGACATAGAAAGGGAAGGGACCCTTGATAAATGTAAGACAAGGCAGCTAGGTGTCCCAGTGGATAGAGTATCTCCTTTGTGTTTGCTGTTCGATGTTCAGTCCCACCTCACCTGCTTTAACCATAGTCAGCCTCAGTCTTTCCTCAACAGAATGATGGGGCTGGATTTGATGGTGTCTAATGACACTGTAGCT
>NW_025369465.1:0-8913 GCF_016433145.1 Gracilinanus agilis | reverse complement strand
TTTTTTTTTTTTAATCCTTACTTTCTGTCTTAGAATCTACACTGTACATTGGTTCCAAGGCAGACAAGCAGTAAGGACTAGGCCATGGGGGTGAAGTGACTTGCCCAGGGTCCCATAGCTAGGAAGTGTCTGAGGCCAGATTTGAACCCAGGACCTCCTCTCTCTAAGTCTGGCTTTCTATCCCCTGAGCCACCTAAGTGCCTCCTAGATGATTTTTATTTAAAGGGCTTTATGGTTTGCAAAGGGCAAAATGAGGTGGGGAGAACTAGACGATCTCCATAGGACCTTCTGGCCCAAAGAAACCAGAAGAGCAGCCCAGGGTAGTGGGAATCGGGCTACATTTGGAGTCTAAAGTTTTGTTCTTCTTCAGTCCTGTCCAACTCTTTGTGACCCCATCTGGGGTTTTCTTGGCAGAGATGCTGGGGTGGCTTGCCATTTCCTTCTCCAGCCCATTTTACAGATGAGGAAACTGAGGAAAAGGGGGCAAAGCAACTTGCCCAGCGTCACACAGCTAGGAAGTGTCCGACATCATTTTTTAACTCGGTTCTTCCTTAACTCCAGGTCCAGCATTTCGCCGCCTGACGGACTGCCCCAGCAGATGCTTCAGAAATGTTTGCTGACAAAATAATGGAGAGCGACTGAAATTGGAAGTGAGAGAGACCCGAATACTTCCCTACGTCCTTAGTGCATGATCTGGGACAAGTCACTGAACCGCTCAAAGCCTATGAAACACCACCTTCTCCCAGGACTGTGGAGTAGGACCTGCTATGTAGACATTTAGAGCCGTGGTTCTCAAAGTATAGTCTGGGGTCCCCTGGGGGCCTTGAGTCCCTTTCGGGGGTTCCTGAGGCCCCAAATGATTTTTTTTGTTTTTTTTTGTTTTTTTTTTTCACCTTCCTCTTTTTTTTTTTCCAAATGATTTCCCTAAAAAGGAGATATTTTAATTTCTAATACATGGAAATAAAAGCTCTTTGCAGGAGGGGGTCTTCAACAAATTTTAAGAAGATAAAAGGGTCACGAGACCAAAAAGTTTGAGAACCACCGTGCTGTAGAAATGACCCAAATCCCACATTTTGGAACCGGAAGGGCACTTGGAGAGCAGCCGATCCAATATGTTCATTTTACAGATGGGGAAACTGAGTCCCAGAAAGAGAAAGGGACTTGCCCAAGATCTTGTCAAGCTCAAGGGAAAAAACCACCAGCCACCAGACAGCCCGACTCGGAGAGACCCGAGGCTTTCCCTCCCCGGGGACTCCCCGGGCTCATCACCAGTCGGTTAAGTGCCGGGAGTCGGGAGCTCCGGGTCGGCTGGGGTGGAAAGTGCGTTCTCTGAGCCCGATGTGTTGTTAATTTCAAGCTCCGTTAGTGGCGGCGGCGGGAAGCCCGGCGGGAGCCCCAAAGACGACATTTTTGTGTCTCCCGCAGACGCTCATCTCCACCCCCCCCCAACTTAGGAGAGTTGGGGCGTCGGAAATCATCTTGGAGCAAAAAAGCCAACAGCATCCGACTGGGCACCCTCGGGCTGAACCAGCCAGCCGACAGCAGATCTTTGGGACAATCCGAGCCTCTGAACCCCTCATTTGAACAGATGGGGATACTGAGGCTTAAGCTCAGAGAGATGAGGTTTCCAAGGTCAGAGATGGAAATGGAACCCAGGGCTTCTTAACTCCGGGAGCTGAAAGGGACTTTGGGGCCCCCCACCCCGAGTCCAACTCCTTCATTTTACAGGCGAGGAAACTGAGGCTGAGAGACGTTTCTTACTGACCAGAATCATATAAATAATCTGAAGCAGGACCTGAACTCAAGTCTACTAAGTCATTTCCCCTCTCCGGGCTTCGGTTATCTTTCGGTCAAATGGAACAGCTGGGCTAAATGATTGTCAGGTCAGTGCGTGGGGATCAGGAATGGGGTGACCTGCCTTCGGGTCTCTTAATTAACTCGGACCCTGCCTCGCTAAGTGACCTTGAGCCGCTCCATCTCCACAAGCCTTCGCTTCAGTCAGGGGGCTGAATGCGATGGCCCCGAAGGTCCCTTCCAGCCCCAGCTCCATGACGGCGTCTGGGATCCATCAAGATCACAAATCCACGGCTCCTCTGGGCACGGGGGGCTCATGATCATCGTCTTCCCCCCTGCTCTCAGGCCGCCATTTGCAGACCATTTCATCTGCTCTCTTAATCTCTATTAAATTTCCACTTCTCAGGAGGGGTCGGAAAATGTCACTTTTGTAAGAAGAAACTGATGTCCGAGACTCCCTCCTGATGGCAGCATTTTTCTAATTCCTGCTCCCCCCCCTTAGATTATGGCCCCCGGTATCATGGAGCCCAGCCTGACTGCAGGAGGGTAACTGGGACATCACAAGAAGTGTGAAAATGTCAGCCAGACAGACACAGGAGTGGCCGGGCAGGCCGGCTCAGGGCTCAGCTACTTAGGATTCGTGGCACACTTGCCACTCAAAATTCCGCCCCTTTGAGAAATCCGACTTTAGTGGCAAGAATAAAAGGGCGTTTACCTCCTTCCCTGGCTTGGAAATTGGAATTCTCTTCCCCCCGCAGGCTCTGCATGGCATCTGCTGCCTCGACTTCTAGGTCAAGGTGAAAAGTGGGGATACAGATGGGGAGCGAGGGGAGCATCGTTCGGGGCTTCGGGGGTCCTGGAAGACTGGGCTTCCTTGTCCAATATTACCCCTCTCCAGCCCTGGAATATTGGGGTGCCCCCACCTAATACTGTTCCTCTCTAGTCTTAGAGGATTAGGGTACCTTCGCCTGACTTTGACCCTCTTTAGTCCTGGAAGGTTGGGTACTCTCACCTGACACTATCTCTCTTCAGCCCTGGAAAATTGGGGTGCCCGCACCTAATGTTGCTCCTCTCCAGCCTTAGAAGATCAGGGTGCCCTCACCTGACACTGACCCGCTAATTTAGTCCTGGAATGTTGGGGTGCCATCACCCCACACTGCCCCTTCCAGCTCTGGAAGATGAGGGTCCCCTCACCTGCCGTCGACACTGACCCTCTTTAGTCCTGGAAGGTTGGGGTGCCTCACCTGGCATTGCCCTTCTTCAGCCCAGGAAGATTAGGATACTCTCACCTGACACTGACCCTCTTTAGTCCTGCAATGTTGGGGTGCCCTCACCCCACGCTGCCCCTCTCCAGCCCCAGAAGGAGCCTGGTCAGTGATAACAGGGTTTGGTGGAGAAGCTCAAACCCCTCCTGAGAATTAATGGTTCTAAGGAGCCCACCAGGGGGTTCCTGTTTCAGAGGGAGCTGCCCCCTGACCCTGGGCTGAGAGGTCTAGTTCCGCCTTCTTATCCAAAGAAGGAATACCCCAACAACTTCTTAGAGAGAGGAGTTTCTGCTTGAACACTTCCAGTGATGAGAAACTCACTACCTTCTCAGAAGCCTGCTCCCTCTGAGACCCAAAAAGAACAAACCTGATTCTCCCATCAAGAGATAGTGTAGATGGCCCCGTACCTAGAGTCAAGAAGACCCGAGTTCAAATCCTACCTCACACATTTACGAATTGTGTGACCCTGGGCAAGACGCTTAACCGGTATCTGCCTCAGTTTGCTCATCTATAAAATGGAGTAATAACAGCACCTGCCTCCCAGGGTTACTGTAAGGATCAACTGAGCTAATATTTGTCAAATGCTCAAGTACACGGTACACAAAGCGTAAAATACATAGTAGGTAGTCATTAAATGCTGATGTCCTTCCATCTCCTATTTGGGGTAACAACCACCCTCCCAGGCTCCAAACATTCCAGTTCCTTCCACAGATCTCCAAGCCTCTTCCCCTCCTTAGCATCTCACTATCAATGTGATTTCAGTGGATTCTTTAAAAAGAAAGAAAAGAGGCAGGGACCAGCCGAGCCGTGCCTCCATCTCCCTCTAAAGGCTCAGAATCAGTGCCCGCCCTGAGGGAGGGGGCAGTCCTGGTGCCCCCTGCCTGGACTGCTCAGACAAATAGAGCGGGTGCAGGGGGGAAGGAGACCAGGGTGGTCCGGTGGGCAACTCGAGACCACACCACAGGAGGGTCAATAAAGGAACTGAGGAGAGAAAGGATTTCGAGGGGGGCCTGATCACTTGTCTTCACATCCGTGGCATGGGGAAGGGGGCTGTGTTTGTTCTGCCGGGTCCCAGAGGGCAGAACCCAGAATAAATGACGGAAAGTTGCAGGAAAATGGCTTTTGGCTCAATGTAAGTTAAAATTTCTTAATGATGAAATGCCTCATACAATGGAATGAGTTGCCTTGAAAGGTAATGAGCTCCCCATCCCCAAAGGTCAGGATTATAAGAATTAGAGCTAAACAGGGACCATGAGGATGGCGTAAATGCTAGAAGGACCCTCCAAAGCCAAGTCGGTCCTCCGACTCCAGGGGAAGGGGCTTGGGTCTCTGTGGATGCAGAGATGCCTTCCTTCTTCTTGCTCTCCCAGACTAGGATCCTTGGATGCCACGAGGCATCTTGGCACAGTGCCCAGCACACAGTAGGTGCCTAATAAAGGCATATTGACTGACTTCTCCGAACGTCAGAGTGGACCGCGTCTTGGCCTTAGCCTAGAATTTCTCTGCCAGCTCTCCTCCACGCCCTGGCAGCCGGGAGATGCCCAGCGCACCCGCCTTGTGCCACGAGGCCCCAATCCCCAGAGTCATCTGTCTGGCTGCTTCTTCCATCTCCACTCTCCTGGGTAGGAAGAGGGCTGAATTTGAGTCAAACCCTCCCTCTGCCAGCTACCAATCGTGTGACTGTGGGCACGACGCGGACCTCTCGGGGACTCAGTTTCCCTATCTCTAAAATAAGGGTCTCGGATCCCTCGGTTCCTTCCAGTTCTGAAAGCTCTCCTCTCCTAACCCGGCTCCCCATCCCCATCCTCCTCTCGGCGAGGCTGCGCACCCCTCCTCCCTGGCAGAAGGAGCTCTGGGTATACAGACCGTGCCCCAGGGAGACTCGGAGATCCCCTCCCCCCAGGGGCTCCCGCAGTTTCAAATTAAACTTTATTGGGAGCGATTTTCCTGCTTCCATTTTATTTTATTTTATTTTAATTCAGGGAAGAAAAAAAGGTGTTTAAATTAAGTTCCCTTAATATCAGAAAAATTACATTTTTCATTCCAAGACAGGAGTTTCATAAAGATAATTATTGTAATTATTCGTCTTATCTCTCGTGACGAATATTATTTTTATTACAAGCTTTTATCTTTATCTCCCCGGTGAAAGGTGGGGGGGGAAGGGAAGAGTCTTAAAAAGGGGGAGTAGGGAGACTTGCAGAAAAGGGGGTCCCTACAGTATCCCCCTCCCCTTTAGGCCTTCTGTGGGAGGGCATCAGGGTAGGGAGGGCAGAGAGGGACACGATTTGCTGTGCCACGTCCTCCCAAGGTGACAGAGGCCGAGTGGCAGATTTTCTAAGCATGGATGTTCAGATCCACCAGGCTGCCACATAATCTAGCCTGCCAAGTACATACAAGTTCAACATACAAGGTCATGTATGACATGGGGCCAGGAGAGAAGGGTATGGGGGGAGTTTGGGAGAGAAGAGGGTTCCTAGGGTGCCCCAGCCTCAGCTCTTTAGTGTGAGGAAGACTGGGGAAAGGCCATGGGCAAACTTCTCAAGGTGACTTCTGGGTCAAGTGCCAGCCAGCCAGACAGACAAATGGACGGAGAGATCAATGGAAGGACGGATGGATGGATGGATGCACAAATGGATAGGATGGATGGACAGATAGTCAGACAGACAGATAGACAGACAGGCAGGCAAATGGATGGATGGATGCAAGGATGGATAGATAGACAAACAGGCAGATAGATGGATGGATAGACAGATGATGGATAGGACAGATGGAGAGACAAAAACAGAAAGACAAACAGATGGATGGAAGGATGGAAGGATGGATGGATGGGTGGATGAATAGATGGATGGATAGACAAATGGATAGAATGGAGACAGACAGACACACACACACACACACATATGTCTATGCATAGATGGCTGAATATAAAGGCTAACGACGTTCCAATACACCAAAGATACGTATGTCTGTTGGATCACGGAAGGGTTAACAGCAATCCCAGGCAGACAAGTAAGCGTCTGTGCGAGGGCTAAGCTCCACTGATGACATTCCCTGTTCCAAGGGCCCTCCTCACGCGCACGTCCTACATTCCAGGCTTCCTCCCGGCTCTGACAGGACAGGAAATACAGCAGAGCTCCCCAAACTGGCTTTTAGTATCAGCCGAAGGAAAGCCGGACTGAATCAGCAATGCCCCCACCCCCGCTCTGCCCTGCACAATTCGGATGACAGCTAGTCAGTGATAAACGTTAATTATGCCCCTACTACGTGCTAAGAGCTGGGAATAGAGGCAAAAGACAGTCCCTTCTCTCAAGGAGCTCCCAAGCTCTACCTAACTCCAAATAAGAGGGTTTGGGGGTTGATCCCTCCTTTTCGGTTGTGTCTCTTCTTCTATTAAAAAGCATCATTTCCTCCAGCCCCGGCGACTGAACAATCTTCTCCCCACCACGTGTCCTTATTACTCCTGGCACAGCCCTTCCTGCCGTTCAGTTCTGGCTGGAGGAGCCTTTCGAGGTATTTAATGTTTTAACTTTACTTTATTTTAATACCAAATTTCCACACGAGTTTTCCGAAGTTATACGATTCGTGTCGTCTCCCTCTCTTCTTCCCTCCCCGCTCCCCAAGGTGACAAGCAATTCAATCTGGGTTATACTCGTATCTTTCAAGATATTTAAAAGCAAAGATTTTAAAATACCAAAATGGAAAAAGTGTTGGACTTGGAACGAGACAGAGCTGGGGTGGAAACTTATCTGGGGCGCTTCTTAGTGCTGTGTTAACCCTCCTAAGCCTTAGTTTCTTCTTCTGTAAAATGGACATCATAATGCTTATAGCACCTACCCCAAGGGGTGATTTTGAGTCTCAAAATGAGATGATATACGTAAACTTTGGCAAGCTATTACACCTCTCTGGGTCTCGGCTTCCTCCTCTATAAAATGGATATGACAATGCTCGGAGCACCTATTTCCTCATCTGTGAAGTGAGAGAGGAATGGATTGGGGAGCCCCGATGGCTCCTCCTGGATCTAAGCCCGTGAAGTCCACCCATGGATGTCGGTCATCTCTACGGAGACTTCTGCTGCCCTGCCCTTCCGTCCCCCACCCCAGAGGGGACCCCCACACTCACAGATGTAATAGTAATCGTGTCCCGGCCGGAACTCGAAGCCCAGGGAGAAGGGTGTGAAGAGCTGGAACTTCTCGGAGAATTTGAGCGGCCCGTTGGGCGCCGTGGGCCGGTTGCACTCCCAACGCTTGAACCCCTTCTGCCGGTGGTCGCAGGACGCGTGGCCCTCGTCGTTGACCATGTACAAGACATACTGCTCCATGCGCATGGCCGGGGTCAGCGGCTTCTCGTAGTGGGGGCAGTAGATGTCCAGGTAGTCATTGATGCTGACTTCTACCGTGTAGTCGCCGTGGTGAAACCTGGCAGGAGAGAGCAGGGGGCGATGGTCAGGGGCCTGCGGACGCCTGGGCGCAAGAGGGTGGCCGGGATAAGGAAGGGCCTGGGGATGACGTCCTCTAAGGGACAGGGGAAGATCAAACTGGACAGAGCAGACTCCTATCAATTAGGACCATCCAAATAAGAATGGGAGAACTCATAAGGGAGTGAGTCCCCCATCCATGGAGGTCTTCAAGCAGAAACTAGTGAGCTCCTGGTCAAGAAAACTAGAAAATATTCCTGCTCGGGTCAGAGCTGAATCCGAGGATCTCCAGAATGAACTGACAGTCGAGTGATTTTTAAAATAGACAACTGGGAGAGGGGAGGGAGACAACGTGAATAACATAACTTCGGGAAAAATGTATAAATTTGTTATTGGAATAAAATAAAAATAAACAAACAACTGGAGTCAGAGGAACTCGGTTCAGATGCTGGCTGTGCTACTCACTACTTGTGCCCTATTGGGCAAAAACCCTTTCCTTGTCAGGTCTCAGCTTCCTCATCTGTAAAATGGGGAGAAAAGGGTCGGGCTAAATGCCCTTGGAGGCCTCTTCCAACTCTAGATTCAAGAGCTATCTCTGCATGTGGTGTCTCATGAACCCGTAACCTTTGGTATCTACTGGGAGGGTAAGGCTGGCCCAGCTTCTGAGCCCGAGTTCTGAGCTATAGTGGGCTAAGCCCAATGGGGCTCTGACTAAGTTCAGCATTAATATGGTGAGAGGGCAGCTAGGTGGCACAGTGAATAGAGGGCCAGGCTTGGAGATGGGAAGTCTGGGGTTCAAATCTGGCCCCAAAACATTTCCTAGTTGGGTGATCCTGGGCAAGTCACTTAATCCTAACTGCCAACTAATTTCAAAGAAAAAAAAAAGAGGCCACATGCGAAGGAAGGGAGTGGCTGCTTGGGTGCCCAATCTTGTCCATTCTGCCCCAGGTTTCTCCCATAATCTCCTTTCTCTATTCACAAGGCCACTACCCTAAATTAAGGCCTAATTTCCTCTAGCCCAGACTATAGCAATAACCCACTTTGGTCTGCCTTAAGACTCGCCCCTTTCCCGTCTATCAGGACAGATCATGGGGAACTGGGATGGGAACAAATGTCTTGTCCCTGTGAAAACTGATGAGCTCCAAATCTAGGGCCAGATGTTTGGGGGGAAGAGAGAGGGGGGTAGACCTTGGGCCAGATGTGTGCAGATATTCAAGCCAAATGCTAAGAGAGCCTTGGGTCCAGATGTTCAGGGGCTCTTGAGCCAACTGTCTGGGCCCCCCTTGGTCCAGATGTTTGAGGCGCCAGGACTCCAGATGAGGAGTTCTCTTTGACCAGAGGTTAAACATGATAATGCTCTCAACTCTTGGGGTATGCAGCTGGGTGGGGTGGGGAAGAGAAGAAGAAAAGAGGAGAGGAGAGGAGAGGAGAGGAGAGGAG
>NW_025369464.1:0-5692 GCF_016433145.1 Gracilinanus agilis | reverse complement strand
ATTCAATGTCCATCCCAACTTTCAAACCATTTTTCTTTCAGGAAACACTGTAACCTGTCTCCCACCCTTTCACCCCCTTATATCTTCATTAACTTTCTAATTAGAACAAAGCTTGGAGCAATAAAACTTTTATATCTTCTGTCTTTTCTTCTAAATTAAGGGGGAATAATAACCACCAATCTCTCAGAGAGTGAAGACAAAGGACCAGACAAATGGAGATCAGATGTGATATTCACTTACTTCCTTTACCTCCCCAATGGTATGCACGAGATAGAAAACTCTTGTCTTGTTTTTCTCTCCCATGACTTTCCTAGAGTCAAGTTCAAAATGATCTCATCAGGGTGGTGAATTCTGGGAAGCAACCCATTCACCATTTCTGAAGTCTGATATCTGCATTCTCTAGACAGATGCCAGGAACTAAGAGATCATAATTCTAATGAATGTGATGAATCATCAGAACCAAACTGCCTGATCTTCTCATGTTGGAGTTAGGAAAGTAAAAATGACAGCTCTGTCCCAGGCAAAGCTGCCTCCTCCATTGAAAGGCAAGAACTCTAAAAGATGGGAGGGAAAGGAAGAAGAAGAATCTCCAGCTTCAGTAATGGATTTGGAGTCCTATTGTTCCAGAATTCATCTTTGTTGCCAATTTAAGTGTTCCATATGTTGCAATTTCTCACCATAAAAAATGCTGTGCCATGAATGGGAAAAAATGTTTAAGAATATATAGAATGGATCAGAATTAATTTATAAAGAGAAATTTAGCAGCTTGGGGATCAGGAAAGTCTTCATGTGGCCCTAAAAGTAAGCTTTGAATTAATTTAAAGACATCGATTAAAAGAAAACAAAATAGAGGTGAAAGGGGAGCTCATTCAAGGCTTGAGGGATGTCCTGGTTAAAGGTATGGAGGTGGGAGATGGAACACTTTTTGGGTGAAATATCTGCAAGACCAGTTTGGCAAGACTGCATAGTTCATGATGAGGAGTAATATAAAATAAAGATGTAAAGTTAGGTTGGAGTTAGATTAGGGAACCAATGGGGAGTGATAATGGGGAGAACTTTAGGTAAAGCACTGGGGTAAATGAATTGGCGAGAGGAAAGATTCCTTATAATATAGTCTTGGAATAACCTCAGCCCAAGTGATGCTCCTTTAAGAAGTAGGTGGTAGGAGGTGGCTAAAGACCCACTGGAGGAAGAGCCATTCACTGAGATGATCATCCTATGCCCTCACACACTCTTTCTTTTGTTCTTGTATCTATAGAGCTTATCATAGTACTTGGCACATAGTAGATACTTAATGATTTTTCTTGAATGAAAGAATGAAATTGATATGATGATGATGATGATGATGATGAATGTGACCAGACCTTTGGTGACCAATGAAGGAACACTAGGTATGCCAGTTGAAGGAATTGCTGAGAAAATCCAGACTGGTTGAATTTCCTGCCCTTTTCCCTTCTTTTCCAAAGAATTTTAATCAGTTGCTCCTATACTCATAGGAGTCAGCAGGAGACCTTAAGGAAATGTGGGTGCTTATTGTACAGTCCCTTGTTTTCTTAATTTTTACTCAAGATTTTCCTTTCTCTCTTTCATTTTATTTTTCTGGAGCTTGGGTCTCATTCTCTAGAACATAGGATGTATAAGTGAGGAGGACCATTAGGGCCCAAATGGACCAAACTTATTTTATAGATGAGAAAAAAATGCATTGCAGAGAGGCCTGGGACTTGTTTAGGGTCACATGGAGAATTGAGACCTGGGTCTAGAATCCATATTTTCTGGCTCATAAGTTTCTGGTTTTTCTTGGGGTAGAAGTAAGAGTAACATGTGAAAGTCATGTAAAAGTGTGGCTTATTTAGACTTCAACAAGGCTGAAGGTCACAAGAAGCTGTGCCAAGGCACTGAAATATAAAAGGGAAGTCTTTTCAGATGTGAAGGAAACATTCCACATCCTGGAAAGGGTCTGAGGCTTGGATTACTCAACTGCATGTCATCAGGATCAGCAAAGACAATGACTTGGGGACAGTATCTAGCTGGCTTCCATACCTTTGTCCCTAGGTGCTCATCTACATGAGGCTTACTTGGAATGTGGAAAGGGAATGGGCATTGTGAATAACTTGAAGGAATTCTATCCTGATCCAAGTGGCAAGTTTTGATCAGGAAGGTTAAAATGGCAATTCTATCCAGGGCAAAGCTGCCTCTTCCACTGTAACTCAAGAACTTCAGAAAAAGGGAAGGGAAGAAGACAAAGAGGAATCCCAAGATCCAATAATGGGTTGGAGTCCTGAATGTCTAAGAGCTCATCTTTGTTGCCAACTAAAGTATACTGTATGTTGCATTTCTTCACAGTAAAGAATTCTGTGCCAAGATCCTTGTCTTGACTTCTCCCATCTGCTGCCTGGGGGTGACAAATCTTGGCGATGGGGCTCAAGGTTTCTGCCAATTCTAGGCCAAGTGTGATTGTCCTTACTGAAAAGGTAAAGTAGTACTCTAGCTGAAAACACAGCAACTCCCTAGCCTAGTTGGAGGAGGGACGGGGCAGAGCCTGCCCCTTGAAGAGTGAGCCCATGGAAATCAGGAGATCACTATCTATCAGAGGTACCTCTGAAGAGGTCCTAGGACTGCTGAGATTAGTGTGGTATCTGTGAATTAACAGTCAAATGACCTACTGGGTCCACACCAGCAGCAGTTCTGCTTAGCAGACACACTACTTCCCTGGTCCATCCCAGCAGCAACAGCAGAGCCTGGTGATGATCTGGCTCAACAGCTGCATGATCTACTTGGCCCAGACCAGTAAGTGAACTGGTCAACCCATCTGGCTGAGACACTGTGCCCTGTGAAGAATTTTCCTAGTGTAGCAACAGAGTGACTTGTCCATCATTAATATCCTGCCTTACAGCGAACTTTCTAGAGAAAGCTTATCAAGGTCCTACCATTCCAGAATTGTGAGTTGAATTGGACACATGCATTCTCCATGTGTGCTTCACTACCATCGTACTTTAATTTTGTGACTACTTTTCTTCAGTTGTACCCCCTTGCTCCAGATCTCTGCTGATTCTGGGAGGAAGAGTGCTCCTTTGTAAATATTCTTCTTGGTGCCATCTGAGTAATTGTCTTTTTTAAAAGCTATTTAAGTCTGTTGGCTGATTGTTAAGGTGAAATACAACGATAGGGGCTTATTAGCTATTTGGTTAGGAGTAGTAACCCATAGGGTTACCTCTAGAACCTGGGTGGTTATTGCCCTTCTAGGGATACAACCTATCAGAACCAGGATGAGCCAAGGAAGTGATCCTAGAGCCAATACTGCAGTTGCAGGGAGATGAATTCATGTTTGATATAAGGGACAAGATTCCTAACAGTTGGAGCTTTTCCAAAATGGAGGGGGATAGCTCAGAGTGGTGAGTTCCTCCTTGATGAAGGTCTTCAAAGAAAAGCTTTAGGACTTGTTGGGAATGTCGTAGAGTTGACATTTTTGTTGAGGAAGGTTTGGACAATATGATCTCTGAGATCCCTTAAAATTCTCAGATATTGTAATTATGCACTAGAGAAAAAAATTGGAGATAACCAACCAAGTGAAGACAGTACTGTTAAGGGGGATTAGAAAAGGTTTCTTACCAAAGGTAGGATTTTAGCTGGCACCTGAAAGAGGCCAGAAGGGTAAGAGATGAAGATGAGGAGGAAAAGAATAATAGGAATGAGGGACAGTCAGTGAAAATGCATGGAAATGGGGCAATTAGGTGACTTAGTAGATAGAGAGTCAGACCTAGAGATGGAAGGTCCTGGTTCAAACCAAAGTCTGGTTCTTGGCTCTGTGTGTGTGTGTGTGTGTGTGTGTGTGTGTGTGTGTGTGTGTGTTCATGCCCAGGTGTGACCCTGGGCAAGTCACATAAACCTCATTGTCTAGACCTTACCACTCTTATACCTTGGAACCAATACTTAGTATTGATTTTAAAATAGAAAGTAAGAATATAAAAAACAAAAAGAAAATGCATGGAATTGGGAGATGGAGTATCTCATTTGAGGAATGGCAAGAAGGAATTAATTGACTTCAGAACTCCATGCCCTACATATTACCATTTAATTATGTAAGAATGATCCCAACTTGCCATGTTTTTAAGTGGGGAAATAAGGCAAGAAGGGAAAGCTTCCCATAAACATCTGGCAAGATTTATACTTAATCAGCCTTGTCATTAATTAGTCCAAGATGCATATTAACTCCCAAGAGGTATGTCAAAAAGTCATGGTATTCTTTTGGAAACATCTCAAATTGATTCAGCATTATCCAGTGGTTTTTTTAGTTGTTTTCTGTTGTATCTGGCTCTTCTGACACCATTTGAGATTTTTTTGGCAAAGATACTGAAGAGGTTTGTCATTTTCTTCTCCGGCTCCTTTGACAAATGAAGAAACTGAGGCCAGCAGGCTTAACTAATTTACCCGGGGTTGCACAGCTAGTAAGTGTCTGAGGCCAGATTCAAACAGATGAATCAGTTTCCTGGCCAGGTTCTTTATCCACAGCTCTTTAAAAAAATGTCCTAAGCTTATATATGTTTCTCTCCTCTCCCCTCCAACCACTGGTACTTCATTGATTGTCTGTGCTAATGCAGTGTGAGTATATCATAAACATTACTGTTATGTGATAAGTTTCCAGATTGGTAAAACACCATCAGGACAAAATCCACATCTCCTTAAAGTCCTCTGAAATTTGGGTGTATTTCCTTTTATTCCCCCCCCCCCCCCCGCACTCTACATTTCAGGCAGACTGGTCCATTGGCTGGTCCTTGGTCAACGTACCTTCATACAGGATGTTTCTTCATGCCTAGAATGCAGTGAATGAAGTTCTTATTTCTACCTCCCAGATTCTCTAGTTTCCTTCAAGGCTTAGTTCAGGGGCTACTTCCTACTTGAAGTTTTTCCTGATTTACAGATTAAAACATATCACCTACCTTACAGAATTATGTCAAATAGATTGTTAATGTTGGCTCCTTGCTCAAATTACCTTGTATTTGTTTATCTGTGCACACGTTATATCCTCTAAAAAGGGTTCTTAATTTGAGGATAAGTTGCAAGAATTCTATGAATTTCTGATGGGGGAAAATGACTTTACTTTTACTAACCTCAGACTGCTAGGTGGTGCTATGGATAGATTGCTAGTCAGGAAGACTTGAATTCAAATCTAGCCTCAGACACTTAGTTGTATTTCCTCATTTGTCAAATGAACTGGAGAAAGAAGTGGCAGCCCACTCAAGTATCTTTGCCAAGAAAACCACAAATGGGTTTAGAAAGATTCAGAAACAACTGAAATGACTGAACAATAATAACAAAACTGAAATTTGTCATTTTTTTTTCAGTTGAAAATATAGACAGCAAAACATTATTCTGAGAAGGGGTCTATAGATGTCAACAGATTTCCAGATTTGTGTCCATAACAGAAAAATAATTAAGAAACTTCATTCTGAAAAGAATGTAAGCTCCTTGAAGGAAGGGACTATTTTGATTTTGTCTCTTTATTCCCAGAACCTAGCACAGTCTTTAGCCAAGATTTGAATGAAAGGCCAATGACGCCAAATCCAGATATTATATATCTCTGCTGTTCCATACTGGCTTGTCCAGAAAGACCTGGTCAGAGAAATTATCATTATCTTTTCTTCCTTTTTCCCTCCTTCCCTCCCTCCCTCCCTTCCTTCTTCCCTCTGTTCCT
>NW_025369463.1:0-4523 GCF_016433145.1 Gracilinanus agilis | reverse complement strand
AACGGGAGTTGTTTGAGTCATTTAATAACCATGGTGGATTTAAAGACTTGATGGGCATCCTGCCCCATCTCACAGGGAACATAGAAAGCATCATAGTATTGGTGTAATGCTAATACAAGAATTAAAGAGAAAGTGGATTATGCCTTTCCACATATTGTTGTTGGTCCTTCATTTCTGAGGAGGAAGAATGACATCTTGATGTTGGAGTCAGGCCACGATGTGTTCCTCTGTCAGTAATTTTCCCTTTTTGGGTTTTGATCTCAGGGAATGATCCCTGTCTGCTAGAATTCAGTGAAGCCAAGAATCTGAGGATACATTTTCTAGCCCTTTCCTCCTCCAGGAGGTCAGCAATGCAGTCTTACTCAGAAACACAGGGGGCTGCCAAATCCTACGACTACTTTGGCCCAGTGAGAAGACAACCCTGAGCTCTGGGATCCTTCTGTGGATGGTTGTGGCTGCATCTCTCGGTGTATCCACACCTCCTGCTTCATCACTCACCTGTCTCCATAGGACTTCAAGATAAGTAAAGTAGTGAATAATGGCTAATGACTTACCCATGACTATGATTTAAGTGATAGAGAGTTTTGGAGAGATTTTAACCTCACTCTCACAGAGTCACTGGTATCCAGTGGCAAGAAAGAAGTCAAGAGGACTGGAGATGGCCTGGAATTCAGTGGATGACTTGGACATCTTCTAAATCTGATCAAACTCTGAGGGTTCCACAATATGTTCCTTAGCCACTTTCTTGGCCATTAAAACAAGATTATTCTCATTTGCCCATTCTACTGGGTCAGCTCTTCACGTGCTTAGATAAAGATTAACCTAACTCACCAATGGGTCTGAGGACTTTGGGTTACCCTCAACTTGGTTTTTAGCCTGTTTGCTATGATAGCTTTCATGAAGTGTGGTCCAAGGCACATACTACAGCTTCTTTGAACCACAGGTGAGATTCAGTCGACAGGTGGATACCAAAAGTGGCTGAGAGGCCCTGAAAATGGTTAGGCAAGCCTCTAACCAGAGGTACTGGTCCCCCCTGAACACTCCATACACCTTTCAACATAGAATTATTCAAGGAAGTACTCATGATACTAGAGCTGAACTATAAGCTGATTTCATAATGGACTTAGAAATATTATACACTGAAAAGTGAATATGAATCTTTAATGGATATTTACATACATGGAAAGTATGATACTCATGTTTTCTTTTAGCTTTGTACTGTAGAAGAGAGGGGCATTATGTCAGGAATATTCCCAAAAAGAGACATTTGTAGGATGGTAGAAAGACTCCTAGATCTGGAGTCAGAGAATGTGATCCAAAAACCTCACTCACCTAAATGATTTTTTTTCTGTGACCATGGATAAATCACTTAACCTACATTCAGAATCCCAGAGATTCATAGTTGAAAAAATCTTTGAAGTCACTTGGCCCATGCAAACATAGTTGACATTTGCTTATCAGCTCTCTCAATTGCTTAAATGACTATAGAATAGTAGTCAATAAACAATAACTACAACAAAAAGCATGACTGTGCTCTTATCATATGTCAGGGACTGAGGGAAAGAAGAAGCCTTGTACAGTGGAATGAATGCTGAATTTAGAGTCAGAAAATCTAAGTTCTAATCTAAGTCCATTTAAGCACTTATTACCTGTGTGACAATAAATGCATCAGTTACCCTTTCTGGGATTTAGCTACCTCTTTGTTAAATGAACGACTTGGACAAGATACCTTTTTTTAAAGCTTTTTATTTTATTTTTTATTTTTAAACCCTTAACTTCTAGGTATTGTCTCCTAGGTGGAAGAGTGGTAAGGGTGGGCAATGGGGGTCAAGTGACTTGCCCAGGGTCACACAGCTGGGAAGTGTCTGAGGCCAGATTTGAACCTAGGACCTCCCGTCTCTAGGCCTGACTCTTAATCCACTGAGATACCCAGCTGCCCGGACAAGATACCTTTTAAATTCTCTTCAAGCCTTAAAACTAGGATCCTCTAATGAAAAAAGTCACAGAGGGCCTTTTTCTGTTTTAAATTCTTTAATATTATAAATTAGAAAGAGGAAGACTTTGTTTCTGCACAGAAAGAAATTTTCTATTCATCAAATTTATTTTTAAAACCAGAAAAGGCTATTTGAGGCCTCAGTGGTCATTTCATTGAACCTGGACCTAAATGAGACTTTCATCTATAATAAATTACCCCAAACAAGTCTTTAAGACTTCTCTTTTGAAGACTTAAAATGGTTGGAAGTTCCTCTTTCACAAGGCAGGGCATCCCTCTCTTGGGAGAGATCTGGTTATTAGGAACATTTCCTTTTCCTCATAGTTTAGAACTAAAAGAGATATTAAGGTCATCTAATCCAATACTTCCCTTTTATGGTAAAGAAGGCTGAAATTAAAAATAGGTTGAGAATTTTGGCCAGTCACAAAGTGAGTGTCAGGGCTGAAATTCAAAACCTAGTCTCCTGACTCCAGGTGTGGCTTTTTGGTTTGTTTTCTGCTTCTTCTATATTCCTCTACTTATTTGAATGTTTGTTTTCCTGGTTCTGCTTACTTAACACAGCATCAGTTTATATAAAATTTCCCATGTTTTTTGAATATTTTCTATAACATACTGTTAAGTTCATATTTATGTTCAGATTTCATAATAACCATCCCTTTCCAATGTTTATTGACAAAGATGCTCATTGCCTACTGTTTTGAATATATTGAAAATGTTGTGCCTATTCCCATTCTCAATCCTAAATTATATCCAAAATACTTAATATAATTTTCCCTTTTGTCCATTTCAACACTATAGACATTGACTACAGGTATATGTATTTTGTTTTGATTCAGAGAATATCATCTCATTTGATGATTTTTTTCCTTTTATTCTCAGCAAAAGATTCAGATTTAGAAGCTGTAGATACTTCAGTCTATCTGCAGGTCCCCATCACCTGTAAGCATCCTCCTTCTTGTGAGTTCTAAACACTATCTCCACTGAAAGAACATTTGTTCGTGTCCTTGATAACAGAGTAAAACAATTTCTGCTAATTCTTTTATTCTTCTCTATGAACGTAATCTCTAAGATCACACTTCATTTAATATGGCATTCTCTGATTTGACCCTGCCATGAGAATGAACTAAGACTAAAGTTAACTTTCTCTAATAATAAATCAACTAATTAGTAACACTTCGAGGAAAATCAATTGGTACATTAATATCCTCAGGAAGTTTAAAAACCGAGTGACTTTTGACAGCCCTTGTTCCTATTCTGCTACCACTGTCAACTGGAAGCATGAAGAAACCATAAATGTCTGATGGCCAGTTGTGAGTGTTCAGATATTTCACTGCTCGCTGTGGTCCAAGCAAGGTTGTTATTAACCAATGGCTAGTCTGTTCTTAATTAGCCTGTCTATTCTTAAATTCACTAACTCATGGACAACAGACCCAGTGCTTCGATAAAAGTTCAAGTCAATAAGGATTTAGGTACCTACCATGTGCCAAGTAATCACAAAATAATAAAAAAAAATAGGCACAATGGCAATTGATGCTCATGGGTTCCTATTAAGTTTTCAATATACTTTACATATTTTATCTCCACTGAGCCATTCAATAACCTCCTAGGAAAAATACTATAGGCAATTGTAATTCCATTTTACATACAAGGAGACTGAGCCTCAATGAATTTAAGTGATTTGCCTATGTTCACAAAACCATTAAATATGTGAGATAGGATTTGAATACAGGATTTTTCAATTCCAAGTTCAAAAGCTCCAAATTTGTCCTTTTTTCTGATTTGTATAACCCACTAAAACTTGTGTGCTATACTCATTATTTTTGCAAACTTGGGGCATGCCGACCCTCTGATGAGGCACTGAAGTAAGACAGAAGCTTTGTGAAAGTCTGCTATCAATACTAATGTAAAATTAAAGGAGTGAATTTTGTTCTTTTCAACGTAATTGTGTTCATCAATAGGTAATTAAAAGTTTCACAACTCTCTTTAAGAGAAAGGTAAGGGATAATTCAATATCTTTGACATACATAATTGTCTAATTGGACATCTAAGGAGCATAAATTCTACATTTGTTCGTAATGGAGTGCTCTTTCTTTCCTATGGAATTTTCTGAAACCACAGTGGGGAAAGTGGAAAATCTAAGATAGTGTCTAATTCCAAAGATGGCTCTAACAGCTGCTGACCGTCATTTCCATCAAGGTGATGAACTAATTTGGCAAAAATGGTGGCAAATGTGCCATATCTTGTTATCTTGCTGACTGTCATGTTTTCCAGCCATATTATTTTTTGTTAGCTGTTAGCACAGTTGGATTCTGGTTATTGTTTAATGACAGCTTGCCTGGTGTGGGGAATGTAGGCACAATATACTTTTAAGTTTATCTACATTTTTAATAATTTCTCAATAGTTTTCTTAAATCCAGACAATCAATAAAGCAGTAAACCCAAACTGTCAATTTCTGAGGGGTAAATTATTACACTGAAAATTTTCTGGCAGGCATGGCTCTTGCCAGTCTGTTTGAACTGGCTCTGGCAC
>NW_025369462.1:0-1205 GCF_016433145.1 Gracilinanus agilis | reverse complement strand
GAAATCTGTAGCCCCTTGCATGCCTGGCCTAGGCTTTCACAAAAGGGAACATGAGGCTAGAAAATACTAGTTGTCCAGCTTATAATACAGAAGGCATCCTTTAGAGTTCATATCTAAGTGTCTATCACTTATACAACAGGAAGGTGGCTAGATTACCCTTGGGAAACAGTAAAGATCCATCCAAATACTCCCCCATTTCTCACTGAAATAGAGACATCTTTTTAACATCAATTTGTGATCAGTGGTTTGTGTGAATCATAGGACAGCTGGTGTGAACATGGGTGAACACGGTATAGTATATGAACTAGGACAACTGGAGTAAAACATGTCATTTGTGATACAAAAAAGATCAACTGGTCAGGAGGCTAATCGAGGAGAACCAGTGGACATCCCATGTGCTTCATTGGTACCTGCAATGTCAGGAGAAAGGAAAGACGGTTCCTGGTAAACTTATATGATAACAGACAAGAAATGTACAGAATAGATTTTATTCTCTACCACAGGAGGAATGTCCACAACAATGAGATATCAGCTCATTAAAAATCAAGAGAGCAATCATTTTGCACATGCTGGCTACAAGAGAGGTAAAGAAAGTCTAGATGAAAAAGTGAAATTCAACATATTTTTTAAACCCTTGCCTTCCATCTCACAATCAATACTGTGTATTGGTTTTAAGACAGAAGAGTGATAAGGGTTTGGCAATGGGGATCAAGTGTCTTGCTCAGGGTCACACAGCTAGGAAGTGTCTGAGGCCAGATTTAAACCCAGGAACTCCTGTCTCTGGGCTTGGCTCTCAATCCACTGAGCCACCTAGCTGCCTCTTTATGCCAACATTCTTAAGAGATCCCAGAAACTCACTGAGGTGAGTCCTACAGAAGTGGCATGCACATTTTGCAAACTGGCTCAGAGACACTAAGTTGATTTATCAAGGTTGCTGTGAGTGAAATTAAACAAATAGGTAAACTGAGGCAATTCTTCTGGCAAAATATCACTGAATAGGGCACTGAACCTATTAACAAAGGTGTCTCTGGTTTACCTCCTTTATGCCCCCCCTAAAATGGAGTGAAGGGTGACAGGGCTTTTAAAACCTAGGTGTGTTTTCTTCTGATAAGCCTCACAAACTATTTTGACTTACCCTAGCAAAGGCAATCTTGATTGGGTGGACATTTTAATTAGGAGGTGGGTTAACAATTCTTAGCTTCTCT
>NW_025369461.1:0-6804 GCF_016433145.1 Gracilinanus agilis | reverse complement strand
AGATAGATAGATAGATAGATAGATAGATAGATAGATAGATAGATAGACAGGCAGACAGACAAATAGGTAGATAGCTTTTTCAGTCTTCACAACAACCCAATTCAGCAAGTATATTACCATTTTACAGATGGGGAAAACAAGGTTCAGAAAAGTGTGTTGCCCAGGCTGCCAGAGTTAATAAGGGTTCATGGTGGGAAATGAATCAAGATCTTCTTAACTCTTAAGTCTACCATTCACCAGGAATCTCCTCTATGATATCCCTATGAAAAGCTCACCAGTTTCCACCTGAAAACCTCATGTCTCTAGAATCATTAAGAAGTTATTTTTATTGCATTGAGGCTAAATTTGCTTCTCTGAAACTCTTACCCCAATTTCCTCCTTCTCTTTATGGAACAAGTCTAATTCCTTTTCTATAAGACAACTTCTGAGTCTTCTTTCTCCAGGATAAACATTCTCTATTCATTCAATTAAACTTCATATGGCATGATCTCTATACCCATCACCAACCTGGATTATCTTCAATAAGTATGTATTAACCTTTTGCCATTTGCCAGGAACTGTATAAGTGCAGAGATACAAAGAAAGGTAAAATAGTTCCTGCCTTCAAGGAGTTTACTCTCTACTTTATCATTCAACAATTGACCAGCAAACTTATAATATGTACTAGAGACTATAGGCACAGGAAATACAAATATAAAAGACAGACATAATACTTGTCCTTAAGGAGTTTACATAGCGTAAGGGGAAGGGGGAGGAATATAGAAGGTTCATAGATAAGTATAGGATATATGAAAAATCAATACACAGTGATTTGGTAGTGGCATTTTATCAAAGATTACTGACAATAGATTATGCACAGATTCTAGTTATTGCAGGATTCTGAAATTCTGAGGTTATTTTCTGAGGTTCTGAACTTCCTTCAGCTCCAAGACTATGATTTTATAATATAGGCCCTAGTAACTTGATTTCCTGGAGGCCTGCTAGGTGCTCTCTTATCACTTATCGACAATTTAAATGTCTGAATGGCCATTTTGACTCAATCTTCCAAGTCATTCTTTTAGAAAAACAACAAAGTAAGAATCATTTTTGTTCACTGTCCATTATTATCATTCTTTCCATCCTAAGCAGCAGCAGTCCTAGCCTTTCCTTGATCCCAATACAGTGAAACAAAAATTTGTGTTTTTTTTTTAGCATTCATAACCCATCTCAGCTCATTCTAAGCCTAAGCACTGATGACATTATTCTGACAGGGTCCTGCCACTCTTTTCTCATCATCCTCTATTATCAGCTCTTGCTTTCATTTCCTAAATATGCATCCTTTAAAAATCCAAGTTGGTCAATGTATGCAAATCCATAACCTCTAAATAGCTCCCTTTTCTTCTGCATCAGAATTGTTTTGGATTATGTTTCCAGGATGTCATTCTTGAGAGCATCTCATCTATCTTGGCTCATGTTCTCTTGTTCATTGTTAAGTCATTAGTTCTTATCTATTCTTTCTATGAACTCTTCTAAATAAGGTATTTCTTATTATAAAGATATTTTATTTTAGGAGGAGGGGCAGAGACAAGATGGTAGCTTAGTAGCAGGGAAAGCTGAAACCACTCTGAGAATCCTCCTAAAAATATTTCATTTTATGTAATGGACGTCTTTACTAGTAGCAATGCAATGACCTAGGACAATTCTGAGGAACTTATGAGAAAGAATGCTTTTCACACCCAGAGAAAGAACCGTGGGAGCAGAAATGTAGAAGAAAAACATATGAATGACCACATGGTTAGATGGGGATATGATTGGGGATGTTGACTTTAAATGATCAAAATATGGAAAAATATTCTAAATAAATAAATAAAATTTTTAAAATATAGTTTATTTTACCAATTACATGTGACAACAAATTTCCACATAAGTTTTCTGAAATTATAGGTTCCAAATTGTCTTCCTCTCTCCCTTCCTTCCCCTCTCCCAGAGCTGGCAAGCAATTCAATCTGGGTTATATTATACATTTATTACCATGTAAAAAGTATTTCCACTAAATATGGCCTTTAAAAAAAAATACAACCCTTACCTTCATTTTAGAATCAATATTAAGTATTGGCTCCAAGGCAAAAGAGTGGCAAGGGCTAGGCAACTGGGGTTACATGCCTTGCTCAGGGTCACACAGCTAGGAAGTGTCTGAGGCCAGAGTTGAACCCATGCCTCCCATCTCGAGGCTTGGCACTCACTCAATACATGGAGTCACCCCCAATGCTTCTAAATACGATCTTTTAAAATCTAGAGAAGTTTTTAGCTATGCCTGGATTTTCTCTTCTCTATCACAAACTTTTAAAGTAGAATGGTCATTTTTTCCTACGGTTCCCATTGTGTCCACTTTACTTACCAGTTCCCCCTTATTGACAAGAATAAGATCTACAATAAAGTTTCTCCTTATTGATTCCAGTACCATGTGATCAATTAAATTTTCATTATGCCAAATTTCGAATTTGTCATCAGTTGTTCTGCTTTTGACAGAGAACTTTGAAAAATGTCCAGATAAGAAATCTTTCATCATCTCCCTTCATTATTACATACTTTCGCCTTGCCCTCCTCATCTAGTGCCTCCTTTTGGCCAGGTAGCTGGTAATGCACTACCACGACAATGTCACTTTTGTCTCTCCATCTACTCATCTTTTTCCAAATGCTTCCTCCCTCTAATTTCTAGGTTTCTGCACAAAGATTTATCTTCTTAACATATAAAGCTGTACCAATGACTCTCTTATTTATTTTGTTCCTCTTTTAAAAAAGCATACAATATAAGGTGTGATCAAAACCCCTCTGTTTTATCTGCATATAAAAGGGTCAGGAATGTGTCTAAACAGGTGAACCTTGTATCTTGTTTTCTTGCATTCCCTCATCTACCTGGAAGAAACACAGGATTCAAAAATTGGGAAACTCAACCTCAGAGTTGATTGGTTAGTTATTAGGCAAATAACTTACTTGGTTTATAGTCTAACCTTTAGAGATTAAAATTGGAAGTATATGGAATACTTGCCCTCAGCTGGCTTCCTTGCCTACAAAGCCCTCTATCCCAGTGATTGGGAAATGTAATCCAATATGACTGGGGATGTAGAGACTCTAAATGGTCATTCTAGTGCAAATATTAATAATATGGAAATAGGCCTTGATTGATACATGAAAAACCCAGTTGAATTGCTTACTGGCTATGGTAGGGGGTGGAAGGAGGGGAGAGAAAGAAGATGAATCATGTAAACGGGGAAAAATATTCTTAATTAATTGATTGATTGATTGATTGATTTTTAAAAATAAAATAAATTACATGTAAAAAAAGTAATCCAAAGAAAACATTAAATCTAAAGGCATTAGTTAGTTAAGATGACCCTGATATTTGTTCCAAAGAGCTTGGTACTTGAAAGCTAAGAATCTTTTGCTAGGAAAATGAGAAGCTTTGCAGCCAAGTCTCTGAAATAAATGATGCTTTGGGCTGGTCCCAACGAACAGTTTCAACCTCTTTCTACAAGAGCTATAGCAAGGGGAAAAAAAAGCTGTGGGTAAAGCTAAAAGATCATGGCAGTGCCTTCTCTTCTCTTGAGGAAGAGTTAACACAAACCAAAGATTTCAGCTGAGCCATGAGATAAAAGCAGCCAAGCTTCATCTAGCAGAGCAATGCCCACCTGAATAGAATCCATTTGAGGAGCTTCAGGTAGAGACTGAGACCAGAATGCCCAGTGGGTACAGCATAAGGATATTAGAAGGCATCAGTGGCCCTCCAATGTCAGAGGTTCATGTTGCCCCTAGGATCACAGAAGCATGAATTTAGAGCTGGAAGGGGCCTTTGAGAACTTGGTTATTTTTTTAAAATCCTTTTTTTTTAGGTCCAAGTTGTAAAGGATGAAGTCAGGATTTGGACCCAGGACCCCTGATCCCAAATCCAGGGCATTTTCCACTGTATACGTGTACGGCATGATCTGAAGGCCTTTCACCATCCTGGTTGCCCTTTTCCATATACTCTCCTGATTGTTGGTATCTTCTTAAAATGTGCCACAGAAGTCTAAAGACAGTAGCCTAGATATAAAAACTAGGCTATTAGATCTGAGGAATCAGATAATTTGGCCTTCTCTGGCATTGTATCGTGCACATAATAGCCCTCAATAAGTATTTGTTCAACTGAATTAGGGCCACAAAGATTCTAGATCTTAAAAATTATCTAAGTTATCACCTTTATTTTACAAATGAAGAAACAGAGGCATAGAGAACTGAAATGACTTGCCTTAGTCACATCAACTGTAATTCATCTGAGATTTGAACTCAGGTGCTCTGAAATATATTGCTTTTAATTTTTCCATGCCACTATCTACACAAATTTATACATATATATTTTACATAAACATATTGTTCAGTCATGTCTGACTCTCAAGACTCCATTTAGAGTTTTCTTTCTTTTTTTCTTTTAAATAAACCCTTACCTTCCATCTTGGAGCCAGTATTGGCTCCAAGGCAGAAGAGTGGTAAGGGTAGGCAATGGGGGTCAAGTGACTTTCCCAGGGTCACATAGCTTGGAAGTGTCTGAGGCCAAATTTGAACCTAGGACCTCCCATCTTTAGACCTGGTCTCAATCCATTGAGCTACCCAGCAGCCCCCATTTAGGGTTTTCTTGGCAGAGATACTGGAGTGGTTTGCCACTTCTCCTGCTCATTTAACAGATAAGGAAACTGAGGCCATCAGGGTGAAATGACTTGCCCAGGGTTCCTGATTCTAAATTCAGTGCTCTGTCCACTGTGCCACTTACCTGTATATATTCTGTGTGTGTGTGTGTGTGTGTGTGTGTATACATATATATATGTATATATATGTATATATATCTTTATCCAAATCGATCAGTTCTAAATCTAATTAACTGGACTCTCATCCCTTGGCCATCTCTCCATCTTACCATAGATATCACCAAAGATTATCAAGTGCCTTGCTGAAATCAATCCAATTTAACAGGCATTAAAGTGTTCTGAGAGCTAAATATCATGCTGACCTTTGGGACATAAAGTCAGAAATGAAACAATCCCTGCCCTCCTGAAGGACCTTGCATTTTACTAGGATAGAGTCCTATCCAGCGATTCTATTTCCATAGCATTTGCCTGCTCTCCAGCTTTCCCGATTCAGGCTAAATTCATTGCTAGGGAACCTTTGAAATAAATGGGGCATGGGGTGGGGGAGGTGTTGACGTGTGTAGATGAGGAAATATGCCATACTTTTTGCTGCTACCTTTCCTGTAGGAATAAAAATAAAACTCTTAAAATCTTAGCTGGGTCTGGTCCAAATGGTGATTCCTTGGCTAGTTATTAGTGGGCTGAACAGTAGAACAGACGATTAGTCCTACTAATCATCAGGGACCCTTTTAACACTTAGTAAATAGCTAGGTCTAATTGATACCTTGGCTTGCTGGGAGAACTTCACTGATGGCCATAAAACATGATTATGTAGTTTAGTAAATGTAATGCTGAACTGGGGAATCCAAAGGTTTTTGTCTCATTTCTGTTACTGAAAAAGCCGGGACCAGTACTGTTGTTTCTTTATCTTTAATATTTAGATTGGAAAAACAATCCCAGATCAGGAGTTAGATTCAGACCTTCTGTTTTCCCCTTCAGATGCCCTGCCTCCACCTTCCAACTCTAACACATACATTTTTCCTCAGGAAATCTCATTTTGCTTTTCTGGTCTCTGCATTTTTCCCCAAAATAAAATTATTACGTAGGTCTATTTGGGTCCTATTAGAGATAATTTAGATTTAATTTAGTATAACTTAAAGACTAATCACTATTTATTCCTCAATTTATCTTTTCAAGCCTTCAGAGGTTTTTCTCTAAAATGAGCTAAGGATGCTGAGAACTACAACTTCATTTCTAGGAAATAACTAGTATTTGTTTGGTACTTTAAGGCCCACATTGCCTCTCAGCTATAATTCTGCAAATGGTCTTGCCTCAAATTTCTCCCCACCACATTTTATCCTCTATACAGTTCCAAAGCTCTAACCATCTTACTCCTTTAATCAATAAATTCCAGTGGTTCCTCATTGTTTCCAGGATAAAATATAAATTTCTCTGTTTAGCTTTTAAGATCTTTCATAACCTGGCCCCAACCTATCTTTGTAGCCTTGTTATATATGATGCACCCCCACCTCCATAGAGCCACACTTGTTAAGATACAGTTGAGGGGAGCAATTGGATGGCCCTCACTGCCTAGCCCTTACCACTCTTCTGCCTTAGAACCACGCACAGTACTGATTTTAAGATGGAAAGTAAGCTGTGTTTTTTAAAGACTTAATTCAAATCCTACTTTCTCCATAAAGTCTTTCCTGATACTCTCAATCACTAATAGTCTTCCTTCCTCATTACCTTATATTGACAATCTTGAATTTAATTACCTGGTATTTATTTGCCTGCATCCTCTTTATATTTATTCTGTATGTATGTAATTATACCTTATATTCTTTATATAATAGGATCTGCTTTATATACATATATACTTTGTATTTGTTGTTGTTCAATTGTTCAATCATATCTGACTCTTTGTGACCCTCATGGGCTGTCTCTAACCATGGGATTTTCTTGGCAAGGCTACTGGAGTGGTTTGTCATTTCCTTCTCCAGTAGATCATTATCCTTTTGTCAGGAAATCAGAGGTTAAGTGACTTGCCAGAGGTCACACAGCTAGGAAGTATCTAATCCTGGATTTAAATTCAGGTCTTCTAACTCCAGGTCCAGCTCTTTAGTTGCCTCCTATTTATATTCTCATTCTCTCTCTCTTTCTCTCTCTC
>NW_025369460.1:0-2876 GCF_016433145.1 Gracilinanus agilis | reverse complement strand
GCTTTCCCTATCTCTAGATCTCTGCCAAGCCCAGCCTGAGCCAAATGAATCAAGAATGAGATCTAGAAAGGCTGACACCTCTCTCTCTCTTTCTGCCTCTCTCAAACTCTCTCTTCACTAACAAATGCTCATCAATCTGGGGATTCCCCAAGAGGCAAAAGACAGTTCTTGCCCTCCAGGAGTTCACAGCCCAGTGGGGGAGGGAGATTGACAATACACAGAAACAAGGACACAAATCAAACCCTGTCTAGGAGAAAGAGGGAAGAATGGAAAGAATGAAGGCACTCTAAGAGGGATAAGGGAAGGTTTACTGTAGTAAGTTTTTAGTCTTTAGTTGGGACTTACAGGAAATTTAAAGGGGTCAGTGATCTGAAATGTGGAACAAAAATATTCCAGAAATGAGATGAAGCCATTAAAAATGTCTGGAACTAGACATAGCCAGATCACAAGGTGGATAGAGTGCCAGATGTGGAGTTAGGAAGACCTGGGTTCAAATGTGACCTCAGTCACTTCCTACCCATGTGATCCTGGGTAAGTCACTTAACTCTGATTGCCTAGCCCTCATCACTCATCTTTCTTAGAACTGATGCTAGGATGGAAGGTAAGAATTTAAAAAAATATAAAACAAAAAACACCTTTTCCATTTTGAGCCAGATAGGTGACTCTGTGAATAGAGAACTAGATCTAGAGACAGAAGGTCCTGGGTTCAAACCTCTGACACTTCCTACCCATATGATCCTGGGTAAGCCACTGACCCCCACTTGCCTACCTCTTAGCCATCTTCTGCCTCACAACAGATGCTTACCATCAATTTTAAGATAGAAAGTAAAGCATTTTTTTTTAAGTTTGTACCTGAAGGAATCAAAGAGGCCACGTTCCCTAGATCCAAGAAAACAGACTAGGGAGTAATGAATGAGAAGATGAGAAAGAGGGCTTTGAACACCAAACAGAATATTTTGTATTTGATCCTAGAGGGAATAGGGAGCCACTGGGGTTTACAGAGTAGGGGAGTGACACGATCAGAGGTGTTGGAAAATCACTCTGGTGTGAGAACAGAGGTCTTGGAGTGGCAAGAGCCTTGTGGGACAGAGGAAGTTCCTTGAAAAGGGGTCCCACTCCTTCCCAAAATCTGCAGACAATCAAAAGAACAAAGAAGCAATAACTGATTAATCAATATGGACCCACTTTACAGATGAGACCCACTGAATGCCTGAGACATACCATTAGGAGAAAACTGCTTCTATCAGTCTCAGAATCTGACTCAGAATCAGAAAGAATATTTCTGGTCAACATAAACTCGGGCCTAAGCTGAAGGTCTCTCAACAGCACGTACAGGCGGTCCAGTTTCCCAGTCAGGCAGGAAGAGGTTCAAATAATGTAATATGGCTTTCTCCCAATTCTCCACATTGAATAAACTTTCCTTTCTAGACAAAATTTGGACGAGGCACACAACTGAACAGAAGAGAACTGAGCCATCTCCAGCACAGAGGCACAAGATAGGGTGCTTCCACAATTGACCCCTTGCTGCCCCAAAACCCTTCCTGCCCAACAGGGCATCAGCTCAGTAGATGGCACAAGGTCAGCTAGACCCAACTTCTTCACACAACCTACAGGAAATGCTGAGACCATGCTTTATGGGAATACTGAGAACAGAGATTTTCTGGAAAGAGCAGCCATGTCAGTCTCAGCATCTCTCCTCAGAAAAGGGGAGCTCCACATAAATTTCACATAAATTTGTCTAGTAAAACATCACAGAAGCAGCTTCAGATTGAACAGAATTCTTAAGAGTATTGAATCAAAAAATATAATCCAGGAGGAAAAAACGTAATTTTGCCCCTCATGCCATGAGGAAGAGGGTATCTGACCGGGCTGGATAAAATCATAATATTCATTTGAGGTAAAAAAAAAAAGATCAACCATATCAAGGAAAATAATGAAAAGAAGCCAGGATAAATGAGGAATAGCACTACCAGAGCTAAGACGAGATCACAAGTCAGCAGTCACCCTAACCCTGAGGCACTGGTAAGATAAGAAGATAAAGCAATGGAATAGATTAAAGACAATAACTCCTGTCAAGTGGCAAACAGGCAATTTGGGAGAAAATTCCTTAAATAGTAAAAATTGCTAAAAAAACACTGGAAAGCAGCCTGGAAGGAAATGAGGCTCAGAGCATAAGCCTACACCATACTTTCCTAAATATGGTTTAAGGAAATGTGGGCTTAATATTAAAGATCACACTAGAAGAAGGTAGGAGAGAAACAGCTCATACACATCTCACAGCTACAGGGAGATATAGATAAAACAATATTTTATTTTCACCCCAATTACAGGTAAAAACAATTTCTAACATTCATTTTTTTATTTGAGTTCCAAATAGTCTCCCTCCCTCCATTCCCCCTCCCTGAGAGAGTGAGCAATCTGATCTAGACTTTACACAAACAATCACATAAAATATTTTTCCTTATGAGTCATTTTGTGGAAAAAATCTCAAACCAAAGAAAAGTAAGGAAAAAAGGGAAACATGCTTTGGTCTGAATTCACAGTCCATCAGTTCTTTCTCTGGAAGCAGATGGCTTTTCTCATCACAAGCCCTTTGGGATAGTCTTACAACACTGAATGGCTGAGAACAGCTTCTCAACACACCATGATGCTGTTTTCCTATAAAACGTTCTCCTGCTTCTGCTCATACTTTCCATCAGTTCATGGAAGTCTTTCCAGCTTTCTCTGAAATGATTCTGCCTGTAATTCCTCATAGACAACTGTTATGGGCACCGTGGTGCTTCAGTATGTGGGGCTGATAGTTGGCCCAAGATCCTCAGGTGCTACAAGGACCTAGCTGAGGATGGGAAGCCCAGGTGAACACCAAGGATTGGTAA
>NW_025369459.1:0-10420 GCF_016433145.1 Gracilinanus agilis | reverse complement strand
TGACACAAGCTGCCAGATTCATGGCTTTTTATGGTGATTTCTTGCCCATCCCCCTTTTCACAGGGGCCAGTCACAGTTTCCAAATTGTCTAGCACTACCCAGGGGCTGTGTTTGTGTGAACCAGTTCTCATCTTCTAGAGGGGTGAATACTAGCCAAAAGAGTTCACAAATTCCTGGCTGACTGAGTTTCAGAGGGTGTAAACTCTGATCATATGATTCACAAGTTTGGGACTGAGTTAAAAGGGTGGAGCTCTCTAAGTAATTGAGTTGGGAATTCTCTAAATATCTTGCTAGCTTCTCACCTAGTACTAAGTATGGTGTTCAGTCTTTGGTTGATTCAATTCAATAGTAGACAAAGGAGAGTTAATCCTGTCTTCACAATCTAAGTAGGGGTACTTAAGTTAGTGTTAACTCAAAATAGACAAAGGGAGTAAAGGATTCCCTTTCACAAGTGTAAACTCAGAAAGAACAAAGAATTCCCTTTTACAATTCCCCTGTGATTCTTTGGGTGACTACTCTTGTTATGATGATAATAACAGATAGTTTGGAGAAGCAGATAAATGTGTCAGGGCCAAATAGAGCTTAAAGTCAAGAGCCAGAGATTGACAGGCTACAGTGAGGAAAGGAGGGGATTAAACACTCCTGCCTCTCAAACCCCTCCCCCTCTAACTGCTTCTGCTTCAGTTGGTAATGAAGACAGAAATAAGATTCTTCTGGTAAGTTCAGTTATGGCTGAAATCCCAATTCATGTTCCTTTTCTTAAATTTATATTCTTCACAGGTCAGTATGATGAGTATATAGAAATTATTTATCTAACTGTTGAGGACAGAGGAGATCTTAATCTGGCAGCCAACAGGATTCAACCCAAATGTACAGACTGAATTGTAAGTATCTTCCCAAATAATTATCAGGCACAGACTTGAAGGTAAAAAGTTATATTAGGAATTAACAAGGAAAATTAGAGAAGTTAATGAAGGTTTTAGGATAAAAGAAAGGTGACCCTGAACTGTTAAATTGATGCCCGCTTCTCCCTCCTCACTGGAGGGATGAAGCATTTAACTAAAACTGGCTCTCTTGCTATTGATAAATATCTTACTCTCTAATCACTAAGTAATTATATAATTATATTAATGAAGAATAGTAATAACAAATAGGTTAACCCTATGAGTAGAAATCACTAGCTTATGCTCCAATGGTTTCTCAGGAGAAACCCCAAGTCAGGAGAAACAAGCAGAGTGTCTGCTCACATCCACTCCCACAAATTAACTGTCTTCAACCCTTCTCAACTGCCCCTCACCCAAAGTTCTCCAGGGGGGTCCCCTGGAATTCTGGATGAGGCCATCCCTGTACCTTTGCAGGGATTCCATGCTTTGCATCTGCACACAACAGTAAATTCCCCCTCTTCTAGTAGGAATTTCCACTGGAAATTCTGCAGGCTTAAGATATTGTAGCCTTAATTACCCTGTCTATACTAACTTAAATGTCTTATTCCTAACCCCTTAACAGTCTTGCTATGCTATTGCTATACTATCTATACTATCTACCCCTATCTAAGGAGGGAAAAAGGAAAGTATAATCAAGGGGAAAAAAAACAGGTTTTGGAATAACATACAAGCATCATAATACATGCAACAAATTATCACAGAAATTCCAAAACTGCAACAATTATAAGTTGCAAGCACTATACTTATAGCATGCAATGCAAACATCTCTGAAACACATCCAAAGCAAAAATGTAACAACCTACAGATCTTCTAAAACTTGCTCTTAACTCATAACAAAAGAAATATGGTAAACTCTATATGCAAAATGTTATAGAACTAAGTTTCCATGTTAGTACCTTACTTAAGCTAAGTTAGTGGTATTAATAATCCCAAGTTCTAAATTGTTAGCATATTAATTTCATTTTGTTAGTCATTAATATATGTACACTATATACATATTCTTATAGACTATAGTGACTTTCCCTGACTAACTCTGTATTTCAAAGATCCCTAAAGCTATATCTCTCCCTATGATGTTAGTAATTCTATTCTATGGATTAGAAAATATAATACAGGCTATCCACAATGCCTATTTACAGATGGAAGTTCCCTTGATGTCTACCAAATCAAAAGACAAACAATGGATCTTTTGATATGTTAGAGATCCTAGGATACCCTTCCCTTATATATAATACATATGTACATATAATACATATATACAGAAGAGACTCTCATTTATCTACATGAGGTCTATATCAAAAAGGTGAACAATCAGTTTGTGTTGTGTCCAATGAACTAAAGTGTGCTGATGTATGCACATACTTACTCTTACTGCAAGGATCTTCTGGCCCACTGGAGAATCATAATCCTCCTTGTTAGCCATATCTAGTGTGGCATGCAACTACCGTGTGATGTCTCATATATACCATGTGTGTTTATAACATGATAGCTGCTCCACGGATTTCTTTCTTCCAGTCCTCTTCCTGTACAGTACTTAATAAAGATTACAACACTCTCGTGATTGTCCATTCCTTGGTACCGCCACTGCTGTGAAGTTCTGCAGCTTCCAGCTTTTGTGTTCTTCGTTTCTTCCTCTGTACTGCATGCATACTTGTCTGCCATCTATCATCTTATCTGATGGTTGACTTGTCATCTTCTTAATCAGGAACCTTAGTTGTTGTGATGTAATTGTGTTAACTTTGTGTCGTTTTTGTGCTGCAAAAATTTTGCAGTTTTTTTTTCTTCTTGTTTTTTTTTTCCCTTTTAGAATTTCAAGCAGTTCATTCATTCTCATCATAACTGTCTGTTTGCTGTGGATCTGGCAGGGCATTCATTTCATTTTGCTCTATGTCAGGAGGTTTTATTTCATGATGTTCTTTAAGAGGCCTTACATGAGTGATGTGGAACCACGGGTCTCTATTCTCAACTTTCACACAAGTTGGGCTAGTCAATAGCACCTTGAAAGGCCCGACCCATTTAGGGTCTAGAACAGATTTTCTTGTGAAGTTACTTATATAGACCATGTCTCCCAGTTTAAGCTGATGTAAGCTAAAGTCTAAAGGAACTCTCTGGGTTAACAATCCCAGTTTGTGCAATTCATCCAGTCTCTTCTTCAAAGCTTTTATGTCTCTATATAGCTGACACTCACCTCCAATGTGTGATAAGAGAACTGACTTCTGGGATGAACTACGCCATGGAGCGTGCCCATACAGGAGTTCATACGGTGACAATCATGTGTCACTACAGGGTTGACTTCTTAAATAAAAAAGAACAATGAGGAGTGCTTGTACCCATTTCAGATGGCTTTCAGAACACACTTTCCCAATGTCCTGATCATCCTTGGATAACTGTGAGCCCCAAAGCCACCCTCAGGCCCTTTAGCTGTACTGGCCAAACCTGGCTGGAACCAGGTTTGAAGCAGCCTTCCCAGTGACTCCAGTACTGCTCCTTTGGGCCCTGCCTGGCTAAGGACAATTAGATTACAGTAGCCAAGTCCTCCCCTTTCCCCTGTGTTTTGCCCCTTAGGTTTTCTAGTGTAGAATCCCCTATCTCATCTTTTATTAGTTACTCACAATTAAACTGTTAAGAACCTTTACCTTTGCCTGCTGGTTCCATAGACCCTGGCCTAGTGGTGAGCTGGGTGTCTGTTGGCCTAACTGCCATTCTTGACAGTTAACAACATTTTGGTAGTGAATCTTGGTCTCCCTATCCTGGTTGGTCCTGTCTCTCCATCAAGCCAGTGTGTGTACCCACGAATCATTTAGGTCACATTTTAACATCCCTGGTGCCCCCATATTTTTACAGTTTGTCACTTCCAGATGGCTGGGTAGGAGAGACATACAGGAAGTGTACTCTTGAGCTGCTAGAAACACACAGGAAGTCAGGGAGCTTTGGACATTCTGTGAGGGAGCTCAGCCATTGGGTGTGAGGTCAAAGTTCTCAACCAGTGGTGAGCTGCTCAGAACTGCTCAGCCCCCACCCCAGGTGATTCATAAAATCTCTGTGGGAAGGCAAAATACTATTAGACCTGGAGTAGCCCCAGAGAAAGGGATTGTACCAGTTTTTTTGTGTTTTGTTCTCTGTTGTTTGTACTTAATTGTAATTGTACTTGTGATTGTTGTTCTTAATTGTTATTAGTCAGTAATTGTGGCTAATAATACAACTGATTTTGTGTACAGCTGGTCGGTTTGGGCAATGATGGGAACAATGTTATTTGAAGATTGGATTGATTATGTCCTTTTGACACTGTGGAAAGGTGTGTGGGCTCTCCCTTACCTATGGTTCAAAATTATACCCAGGTATTTCAGAGGGATGATGGATGTTGAAATAGTACAACCTATTTTAACCATTAATATCCTGGATTTGTTATCACATATGCCCATTCTGATCCTTACTGGTTATTTTATGTATAAGTTAAGGTGGATGTTCTTCCATATTATGTATTGTTTTAAGATCATAGTGACCTGCTTTTTTAGGGATTCTGAAACTAAGCAGATGTTAAGATTATTGCACATCAAACTAAATAATTTGGAATTATATATACAGAATGGTGGTGTTTCTGGTCAACCTCTTGGTCCTCCTAATACTGGCAATATGGCTGAATTTACACAAATGGGTATTACTGGCAAAAGTGTCACATCTAAGGCTGAGTTGGAACAGCAGGCACAAAACAAGGGTGAAAAACCCATTAATCTTTTTCCCCTTCGCGATCTTCCTATTGTATGTGATGATGGCATTTTCCATGGGAAGCAACATACATGGTTTAGATCTGAGGATGTGGAAATTTTAAAGAAAAAGATGCCAAATTTCCACAATGATTCTGGAAAGTTTGTTAAGATTTTTAAGGCGTTTGTAAAAGTCCATGACCCAGACTTTGAAGATTGGTGGTATGTGTTGGGTGAGATCTTGTCACATCATGATAGGGCTAAGTTTGTTGAGGAGACCAGGAACACAGAAGGGATGACACCATGGCCAGTAGCCTGGGAGGAACTGGACCTCAATTCAGTTCCCATATACCAAATGTTAAAACAGGCAAGAAAGTCACCAATAAAAATCATGGAGAAAAATTCACGCTGTCCAAATTCATGGTCTAAATTCGAGAAAACCAGGCAGACAGCACAAGAGACCCCAGCAACATTTCTGGATAGGATAATTGAGGCAGCCGAGATGTATTTAAATGTGAATATATTGGAGGATACTACCATGGACCATGTAAAAAGAATTTTTGTTAGGAATTCTGTTCCTCAGGTAAAGAAGTTCTTTACAGAAGATAATTACCCTGATTGGGAACTTTTGAACCTGGATGAGTTAAAACAAAAAGCCACATATGCATTGCACAGGAGAAGGAAAGGGGAAGTGATGAAAAAGATACCATAATTGAAAGCCTTAGGAAGCAGTTAAGGGAGGCAAATTCTAGAGCCAATGAGAAGGAGATAAATGAGATTAAGGCAGTGGCAGCAGTAAGGGCAGCAGAGAAGAAGAATAATAACAGTAATTATAGACCCAGTGGTAATGCAAACACAAGGAATCAGAGGCAGCAATCTTGCTATGTTTGTGGCCGTATTGGACATTTTGCAAGGGAGTGTAGATATAAAAGATCATATGGGCAGAGATACAACAATAATAACAATGGATTTAATTGGTTTAATGATAATTATGGATACAGGGGAAATAACTGGAATAATGGCTTTAAACATGGAAATGGCCAGCAAAATCTGTTCCAATGCCAGAATGCATGCTGCCAAGGTGTTCAAGCTCCTAATTTGGCAACGGTGCAGGATTATATACAAACAGGAACTAGGCCGAAGTTTAGCCATGTTGTACAGGGGAATGTTAATAATGGTAACATGAATGGAGGGACAGATTCATTATGAAGGTGTGCCCGAAGTTCAGAAGTGATTGATCAAGGTAATGGGACTAAAGTGAATGTTGATGAAATTGTATGTGTTAAAGATAATGATAATGTAATTGTGAATAATGGAAATGATGCATTTGGTGTTACTATTGATTTGATTGGTGATAATAAATATTTAATTAATAATGGTAATGAGTTGATCAGTGTTAATTTAAATTTAATCAATGATAGTTTAATCAATGTGAATGATAATTTGATGAGAATTAATGATAATTTGAATGGTGTTAATATTAAATTATATGAATTAACTACTGGTAATGGTGTAAATAGTACTTTAACTAATGTTAATGGTAATTTACCTACTGGTAGTACTAATTTGACTAGTGTTAGTAATAATTTGATTCAGATTGATGATGGTTTATATGGTGTTGATAATAATTTGATTAATGTTGTAAATAATTGTGAGAAAAGGAGAAATAGTGTTGTAAGTGGTGTTAGAAGTTCTAGTAATTGTGGAATTAAGAAGAATAATAGAAATTGTGATTTGATTAAGGATAATTTGATTGTAAATAAGAACAATGATACCAGAATAAAGGTGAAAAGGACCAAAGGTTTAAAATCCTGGGAAAATTCTGTAATACAAGACGATGTTAACTTGGATGGACAAGAAATAGTTGAGCTTTGTTCTGATGTTACTGTTTTAGCTCCTGTGTTGGAAACTTTCCAAGCTCCCAATAGTACTGAACCATACGTGTCTGTGACTTTTGGAGACCAGATTTACAACCTTCTTGTAGATACCAGTGTGAATAAATCAGTTTTGCAAAGCTTTCCTGAGAATTGTAGAGCTGTTGGTACAATGGATGTTGTTGGTGCTACAGGTGTGACTCATAAAGTAGCTAAATTGCAACCAAAAATGGTAACCCTAGGACCACTTTCAGTGGAACATGCATTTTTGTGTGTTCCAGAATGTCCAATGAATCTTTTGGGAAGGGATCTGTTGTGTAAATTACTGGCTACTATCCAATGTACTGAATCTAGAGATATTTCGTTTCTTTGCATTTTCCAGAGGAATCTTTGAAGGTCTTTCCATTGCTTTTCTTAGATTCTAGCAGTACAGAGGATGACTAAGGTACTATCTATCCAATACCTGAGGATATACCTAAGGATTTGTGGTCAAAATCATCCACAGATGTTGGGTTGCTAAAATCAGCTATTCCAGTCAGGGTGAGGACAAAGGAAGGACCAGTTCCTTGTGTGCCTCAATATCCCTTGACTAAGGAGGCAATAGATGGTATTCATCTGATTATTGAGTCCCTAATCCAACAAGGGATAATAATACCATGCTTTTCTGAGTACAACACACCATATTTTGCCTATAAAGAAGTCAAAACCGGATGAAAATGGTCAACCTGTTTACCGATTTATTCAAGATCTAAGAGCGGTAAATGATTATGTCATCAAGACACATCCAGTTTGTTCCAAGTCCAGCTGCTATAATTTCTTCCATTCCAAGTCAGGCTAGATATTTCACTGTGGTAGATTTATGTTGTGTGTTTTTCTTGATACCAATTCACGAGGATTCTCAAAAGATCTTTGCTTTCACTTGGGAGAAGGCTTAGTGGATGTGGACTCATCTCCCACAGGGGTATACCGACTCACCTTCCCAGTTCTCTCAAATTCTAAATTGAGATCTAAAAACTATTCAATTTAAAGAGAGTAAATTGGTGCATTTTGTTGATGATATACTTTTGGTATCCCCAAATGCAAAGGTGTGTCTTAGGGATAGCAAGATTCTTTTGATTGAATTGTATAAACGAGGACATAAAATCTCCAGGGCAAAATTACAATTCATTTTGCCCCGGGTGCAATATCTTGGATTCGTGTTGTCAGAGGGTTCCAGGAGTATTACACAAAAGAGAATAGCTCACATAAAGAAATTGAGTGCACCTAAAACTAAGAAACAACTTAGAGCTATTCTTGGAACTACTGGTTTCTGTAGACAATGGATTCCTGGATATAGTGAGATCACTAAATGCTTAACATCTGACCAGGAATACAGAACCAGAACCTCTGAAACTAAAGCCTGAACATCGATTAGCCTTGGATAAGCAGAAAGAAACCATTCTATCTGCACCTGCGTTAGGAATCACGGACTATGAGAACCCTTTTCAGCTGTTTGTCAACGAAACAAAGGGTATAGCTTCTGGTGTGTTGACACAGACTCTTGGACAAATTTATCATCCAATTGGGTATTACTGCTGTCAATTAGACCCAATAGCTGCAGGGGACAGTACCCTGTCTAAGGTAAGCAGCAGCTGTGTTAGTCCAGAAGTCAGCTGATCTAGTTTTGGGATGTCCTTTGACTGTCTATTGTTCACATCATATAGAGGCCCTAATGAGGAAGTTTCATACTCAAGCATATTCAGACCAACGAATATCTAAGTATGAAATTATTCTCTTAGGTAGTGAGAACATCCAGTTGAAGAGATGTAGCATACTTAATCCAGCTACTCTTATTCCTGATTTGCCAAAAAACGGTGAGCCATTGCATGAATGTGTTGAGGTAGAAGATCTTGTGGATATGCCTCGGATGGATTTAAAAGACACTCCACTAGAAATCCAGACTGGCTGTTATTCACGGATGGATCATTATATTTATGTAATGGAATCAGATGTACCAGTGCTGCAGTTGTCACAGAATTTGAGACACTGTGGTATGGCTCATTACCTAGTAATCTTAGTGCTCAGGGTGCTGAATTGGTGGCATTGGAGCAAGCATGTCTTCTAGCTGAAAGTAAAAGTGTAAATATTTACATGGACTCTCGATATGCATGTTCTTTTACCATGCAACAGGAATGATCTGGAAACAATGAGGTTTTATTACTGCATCGGGAAAACCAATAGCTCATGCAGGAATAATAACTGAGTTGTTAGAAGCAATCCAGAAGCCAAAACAGCTGGCATTAATTCATTGTCAGAGTCATACTTGTGGTAGAGATTCATTCTCTAAAGGAAATCACAGAACTGATATCACTGCAAAATATGCAACTCAGAATGCTCCAATTTATGTAATGAATTTAACATCTATTGATTCTGATGATCTAGAGAAAGCTTATGTAGACTCAGTTATCCTGAAATAGAAGGATAAATTTGGAGCTAGGAAAGAACATGGGATATGGATTACTGATACAGGAAGACCACTGTTACCAAAAGATTTGTACACCTATTTGTGTCAAGCCATTCACAAAAAAGGTCATTTTGGTACACAAGCTGTTGTGGATTCCTTCAGAAGACAATGGGTTGCTCCTGGAATAAGTACTGTTGCAAATAAGATCTGTAATAGCTGTCCAGTCTGCCAAAAGTTCAATCAAAGTGCATTCAGAAAGGTAGGTTTGGGTTGTAGGCCTTTAACATATTGTCCATTTGAGAGTTTACAGACTGATTATATCTGTATGCCTAAAGCTAGAAGATACAAGTGTTGTCTTTTGATAGTCGATAGACTAACTAAATGGCCTGAAGCTTTTCCACCAAATACCAATACAGCTAGTTTTGTGATGAACGTGTTACTCAAGGAAATTGTGCCTAGATTTGGTGTACCTTTAACCATAGATTTGGAGAAGGGATCTCATTTCATTCAGGATGTTTTTAGAAGAGTCTCTGAGAATCTAGGAATAACACCTAAATATCATGTTCCTTATCACCCTCAAAGTTCAGGTCAGGTGGAGTGTATGAATAGGGAACTCAAGAATATGGTTTGGAAACTCTGTGCTGAAACTCATCTTAAATGGCCAGAGATTCTTCCCATAGCTTTGTTTTACCTACGTACAAGACCAAGAGCAGATCTACATATATCATCGTATGAGATGCTCTTTGGACATGTTCCACTGCAATCAAAAACTGGTAAGGCTGTTTATGTTTCACTCTTGGGAGGTGATTGCCAAATTGCTTCATATTTAAGTGCTTTATAGCAGAGGCTAAGAGAATTACAAGATATGGGAGTATTAATTCAATCTGGTCCATTGGATTATTCTCTTCATAATTTTCAACCAGGTGATATGGTCTATGTGAAAAATTTTGCCAAAACATCAGCAACAGAACAAAATTGGGTAGCTCCTTATATAGTTGTATTAGTTTCACCATCTTCTGTAATAGTTTTAGGTAGAGATTCTTGGTATCACTGTTCTCATGTTAAATTAGCACATGGAATAGATAATGAAAATGTAGAGATTATTAATAATGAAGAAGAAGAAGAAGAAGAAGAAGAAGAAGAGATTGTGTAATTTGAGATCTACAGTCAATTAGAGTGTGCAGTCAGAAAGTTCAGTAAGGAGAGGACCATTCCAGTGGAAGAAGATGTTTGGATGAAAGAGGACATGGATGAAGAGGCTTCAGGATTCAGGATTTATGGACTTTGTATTAAGACTGATGAACTTATGAATTGAACTGATAAAAACTTCATTTTCAAGGATTTTCTTAAAGAAGAGGATTAATCATGGACAATTTGGATTAAATGTGCCACTCTTCTGCCTTGGAACTGATACTTTGTATGTATTCTAAGAATGAAGGTAAGGATTTAAAGAGA
>NW_025369458.1:0-8573 GCF_016433145.1 Gracilinanus agilis | reverse complement strand
ATAATTATGGGGAAGTAGATGCTATGCCCTTATACTTCTTACCAACATTCACTCGGAAGAAAGTGATACATGTACAATGGCAAAGCTTCATTAGTCGTTTCCCCAAAAGCAAGGTATATTATGCTATATAGACTCTCTAAAACTCTCCTTTGCATAATTTGATATTTTAGACTTAAATTCTTCCAAGCAGCATTTCATCTAAAATCTTCCTATACATTCTTTAAAAAGGAATCTGATACTTTTTCTTAAGACATATATGTATATATATATACATATATATGTAATATCACATATGTGATATGTGATGTCATGTGATGTTATTTTAAATAACATTATGTTACATTACATTACATTATACTATATTTTTATATTCACTGCTGATCTCAACATTAATGCTCTTTCTTCTTTAGTTTTTCAAAAGAACCCTTTCTCTTGCTTTTCCTTCTATCAGAGATCTCTTTCCCTATGTCTTCTGTTAAAATATCCATCCGGTTGCAATTTCTAAATGGCAACTATACAAAAAGTAACCGTAAATGTCTCATATGCAATGCAGAAGATACTGTAATATTAAATGCATTCCTTTGAGACACTAATACAGTAAAACCACATGCAATAAAGGACTGCTGAAAGATTAAAATTCCATTAGAAAATTAAAAAAAACTAATCATAAAGAATGGTTATTTATTTAATTAAAGAGAATGGCAATGATTTGAAAACATGACAAAATTTATCATATTGAAGTCAAAGCAGTACTTGGGGGAAACTATATTGCCAAATACTTACACCAATTAAATAGAGAAAGTGTAGATCAATGAATTATGCATATGGCTTTTAAAAAGATGTAAAGAACTAATTTTAAAATACCAAATAACACAGGCTTGGAAATGTTGAAAATCAGAGAAAAGATTCATAATGTTAGAATACCAATGAAATAATAAATAATACAAGGTGATAGGTCTAAGAGAAAAAATAAAACTGATAAATCACTAGTTAATTTGATTAAAAAAAGAAAACCATATTTTCAATAAAGAATACAAAGATATTGAATTCACTAATGAAGAAATTTTAAAAATTGTTAGGAGCTATATTGCTCAATTATATGCCAATATATCTGAAAACTGTAGGTAAATGGATCAATGTTAACTGAAATATAACAGAAGAGGAACAGAGTGACAAAATAGGAGTTAAATGATTCATTTATTTAAAAATTTTATTTAGACATTTTTTCCATGTTTACATGAATCATGATTGGTCCCATCCCTCTTCCCTCCCTGCTCCTACGGCTGACAAGGAATTCCACTGGGTTATACATTTTCACTGTTAAAAACCTATTTCCATGTTATTCATATTTGCAATAGAGTGAACTTTAACATCAAAACCCACATCACATGCCCTTTGAGTCATGTGATTTATCTTGTTTTTCTTCTGCATTTCTGTTCTCACAGTTTTTTCTCTGCATGTGGATAGTGTTTTTTCTCATGGGTTTCTCAGGATTGTTCTGTCTTTGCATTGCTGCTATTAGAGAAGTCTATTACATTCTACTGTGCATTAATATATCAGTCTCTCTGTATAATGTTCACCTGGTTCTGCTCCTTTTGCTCTGCATCCATTCCTGGTGGTCTTTCCAGTTCACATAGGAATCCTCCAGTTCTTTATTCCTTTCAGTACTATAGTGTTCCATCACCATCAGGTATCATAATTTGTTCAGTCATTCCCTAATCCATGGAAACTCCCTCATTTTCCAATTTTTTGACACCACAAAGAACAGAGGCATAAAGATTTTTGTACAAGTATTTCTCCATATTATCCCTTTGGGGTGTAAACCCAGTAGTGGTATGGCTGAATTGAAGAGGAGGTATTCTTTTAAAGCACATCATTCAAAATTGCCCTCCAGAATGGTTGGTCGAATTCTGAACTCCACCAGCAGTGTATTATTGTCTCAAATTTTCCACATCCCTTCCAACATTTATCACTTTCCTTTGCTGCCATAAAGGCCAGTCTGCTAGGTGTGAAGTGGTGCCTGAATATTGTTAGTGTGTAGTGACAGTGAAGGGAGGAAGAGAGGCAGATAGGATGGATGGGAGAAAGGAGAGATGAAGGTAGAGGAAGGGAAAGAAAAGTAGCCGTCCCCAGCATGGGGTGGGGTGTTAGGTGTTTAGGATTGACCAGAGCCACTAATAAATGATCATAGAGCAACTTTAGGGTTTGAATAGCTACATTTTATTTTAATTAGAAAACTAGGAGATAGGAAGAAAGGGAAAAAGGAACCAAGAGAGGGATCTGCAGGATTCAGGGTGGAGAGAGCTACCAGGTTGAGAGAGCCCAGCCAGCCTCCAAGGTCCAGAGAGAGCAGAGCTCAAGGTGGAGAGAGTGAAAAGGCGCCAAACTTTCCCTTTTATACTTTCCCTGTCACCTCCCCAAAGGAAGTTTAGTAGAGAGAGTCCCGGGAGACTTAGTCTTTCAGGGCTTACAATAATTTCAAATGACACATTAGTATAAATCACACTGGGTCATAGTGAATAATCCTTGGATTATATTGCTGTTGTGCCATTGCTAGCATTTTATTTAAGATTTTTTTTCATCAGTATTCATTAGGAAAACTTGTCTGTAATTCCCTTTCTATGTTTTTGGTCTTCCAGGCTTTGGAATCAGAAATATATTTCTGTCATGAAAAGAATTTGATAGGATCTTTCCCCCCCTAATTTTACCACATAGTTTGTATAATATTGGGATTAATTGTTTTTTAAATATTTGATAGAATTCACTTGTGAATTGACTTGGCCCTGGAAATTTTTTCTTCAGGAGTTCCTTGATTGCTTTTTTATTTCATTTTCCGAAATACGATTATTTAAGTATTTTATTTCCTCTTTTGTTAATCTTGAAAACTTATATTTTTGTAAATGTTGATCGATTTCACCTTGATTGTCAGATTGTTTTGTCATATAATTGATCAACATAGCTCCTGGTGCTTACTTTAATTTCCTCTTCTTTACAGATGAAATCATCCTTTCATGTTATGATTTGTTTGTCTTCTTTCCTTTTTTAAATAAATTAACCAAACATAACCCATCTTATTTGTTTTCCTCCATACAGCCTGCTCCTATTCTTAGTTTTTTAGTGCGATAGTTTTTTAAATTTCAATTTCATTAATTTCTTCTTCTCAATTTTGGGATTTTTAATTTAGTCTTCAATTTGGAATTTTTAATTTGTTCCTTTCCTATTAATTATATGCCCAATTGTGTAATCAGCTTTTCTCTATATAAATAGTTCCCTGGATACTGCTTTATCTGTATCCCATAAACTTTCATGAATTTTCTCCTCAATTATTTTTTCTATGATTTGTTAATTTAGTCACACATTCTGAAGAACGTGATTATTTCTTTTCCAATTATTTTTTAATTTGCTTTTCCATGAATGCTTATTGATTATAATTTTTATTGGATCATGATTTGGAACAGTTTCATTCATATTCTCTGCCTTTCTGCATTTCATTGTGAAGATTTCTATTCCGAATTCATGGTCAATTTTTTTTATATTTACTATGTGCTAATGAAAAAAACCCTATTCAGTCATCTCGGGCTATCTATTCAATCAAACTTTTAAGAATTTTCATTCACTTTTTTTTTCACTATGCTTTATTTAAAACATTTATTAATATTCATTTTAACATAGTTACATGATTCATGCTCCTACTTTTCCCACCCTTCACTCCCCCCACCCATGGCCAAAGCACATTTCCACTGGTTTTCTCATGTGTCCTTGATCAAGACCTATTTCCAAATTGTTGATAGTTGCATTGGTGTGGTAGTTTTGAGTCTACATCCCCAATCATGTCCATCCTGACCCATGCGTTCAAGCAGTTGCTTTTCTTATATGTTTCCTCTCCTGCAGTCCTTCTTCTGAATGTGGGTAGTGTTCTTTACCATAAATCCCTCAAAATTGTCCTGGGTCATTGTATTGCTGCTGGTACAGAGGCCCATTACATTCAATTTTACCATAATATATCAGTCCTGTGTACAGTGTTTTTCTGGCTCTGCTCCTTTCACTCTGCATCAGTTCCTGGAGGTCTTTCCAGTTCACCTGGAACTCCTCCAGTTTATTATTCCTTTTACCACAAGAGTATTCCATCACCAGCATATACCACAATTTGTTCAGCCATTCCCCAATTGAGGGGCATCCCCTCATTTTCCAGTTTTTTGCCACCAAAAAAAGCCAAGCTATAAATATTTTCGTACAAGTCTGTTTATCTATGATCTCTTTGGGGTACAAACCCAGCAATGCTATGACAGGATCAAAAGGCAGGCATTTTTTATAGCCCTTCGACCATGATTCCAAATTGCCAGCCAGAATGGTTGGATCTGTTCACAACTCCACCAGCAATGCATTAATGTCCCAATTTTGCCACATCCCCTCCAGCATTCATTACTCTCCCCTTCTTTCATTTTAGCCAATCTGCTAGGTGTGAGATGATACCTCAGAGTTGTTTTGATTTGCATTTCTCTAATTATTAGAGATTTAGAAGACATTCTCATGTGCTTATTGATACTTTTGTTTTCTTTACCTGAAAATTGCCTATTCATGTCTCTTGCCCATTTATCAATTGGGGAATGGCTTGATTTTTTATACAATTGATTTAACTCCTTGTATATTTGAGTGATTAGACCCCTGTCTGAGTTTTTTGTTATAAAGATTTTTTCCCCAATTTGTTGTTTCCCTTCTGATTTTGACTACATTGTTTTTGTTTGTACAAAAGATTTTTAGATTAATATAATCAAAACCATTTAATTTACATTTTGGAATTTTCTCTAACTCTTGATTGGTTTTAAAGTATTTCCTTTCCCAGAGATCTGACAAGTATACTATTCTATGTTCACTTAACTTATTTATAGTTTCCCTCTTTATATTCAAGTCATTCACCCATTCTAAATTTATCTTGGTGTAAGGTGTGAGATGTTGATCTAAACCTAATCTCTCCCATATTGTTTTCCAAATTTCCCAGCAGTTTTTGTCAAATAGTGGATTCATGTCCCAAAAGTAGGGCTCTTTGGGTTTATCATATACTGTCTTGCTGATGTCATTTACCCCAATCTATTCCACTGATCCTCCTCTCTGTCTCTTAGCCAATACCATATTGTTTTGATGACTGATGCTTTAGAGTATTGTTTGATATCTGGTACTGCTAGGCCCCCTTCCTTCACATTTTTTTCATTATATCCCTTGATATTCTTGATCTTTTGTTATTCCAAATGAAATTTGTTATTGTTTTTTTTTCTAATTCAGTAAAGAAGTTTTTTGGGAGTTTGATAGGTATGGCGCTAAATAGGTAAATTAATTTGGGTAGAATGGTCATTTATATTATGTAAGCTCATCCTACCCATGAGCAGTCAATGGCTTTCCAATTGTTTAGATCCAGTTTATTTGTTTGGAAAGTGTTTTGTAGTTATTTTCGTATAATTGCTGTGTTTCTTTTGGTATATAGATTCCTAAGTATTTTATATTGTCTAGGGTGATTTTAAATGGTGTTTCTCTTTCTACTTCTTGCTGCTCTAATGTGTTGAGATGTATAGAAATGCTGATGATTTATATGCATTTATTTTGTATCCTGCAATTTTTCTAATTTGTTATTTCTACAAGCTTCTTAGTTGATTCTCTAGGATTTTTTAAGTATACCATCATATCATCTGGAATGAGTGATAGCTTAGTCTCCTCCTTGCCTATTTTGATACCTTCAATTTCTTTTTCTTCTCTAATTGCTACTGCTAGTGTTTCTACTACTATGTTGATTAATAGAGGTGATAATGGGCATCCTTGTTTTACTACTGATTTAATTGGGGAGACTTCTAATTTATCCCCATTTCATATGATATTTGTTGATGGTTATAGGTATATACTGTTTATTATTTTTAGGAAAGGTCCTTCTATTCCTATACTTTTCAATGTTTTCTATAGGAATGGATGCTGTATTTTGTCAAAGGTTTTTCAGCATCTATTGAGATAATCATGTGATTTTTGTTTGTTAGACTGTTGAAATGGTCAATTATGTGGATGGTTTTCCTAATGATGAACCAACCTTGCATTCCTGGTATAAATCCCACCTGATCGTGGTGAATGATTTTCTTAATTACTTGCTGGAGTCTCTTTGCTAGTATTCTATTTAAGATTTTTGCATCTATGTTCATTAGGGAGATTGGTCTGTTGTTTTCTTTCTCTCTTTTTTATCTCCCTGGCTTTGGAAGCACTACCATATTTGTGTCATGAAAGGAATTTGGTAGGACTCTTTCTTTGCTCATCATATCAAGTAATTTGTATAGTATTGGGATTATTTGCTCTTTGAATGTCTGATAGTTTCACTTGTGAATCCATCAGGCCCTGGCGATTTTTTCTTAGGGAGTGATTTGTTGGCTTGTTCAAATTCTTTTTCTGATATGGGATTATTTAGGTATTCTATTTCTTCTGCTGTTCATCTAGGCAGTTTATATTTTTGTAAATATTCGTCCATATCTCCTAAATTGTTATATTTCTTGCCATATAATTGGGCAAAATAGTTTTTAGTGATTGCCTTAATTTCCCCTTCATTAGAGGTGAGGTCTCCCTTTTCATATTTGATACTATCAATTTAGTTTTCTTCTTTCTTTTTTTTTAAATTAGATTGACCAGTACTTTGTCTACTTTATCTGTTTTTTCAAAATACCAGCTTCTAGTCTTATTTATTAATTCAATAGTTCTTTTACTTTCGATTTTGTTAATTTCTCCCTTGATTTTTAGTATTTCTAATTTAGTTTTCATCTGGGGATTTTTAATTTGCACGCTTTCTAATTTTTTGAGTTGCATGCCCAATTCATTAATCTCTGCCCTCCTTAATTTCTTAATATATGCACTCAAGGATATAAATTTCCCCCTGAGTACTGCCTGGGCTATATGCCACAGCGTTTGGTAGGATCTCTTATCATTGACATTCTCTTCAATGAAATTGTTGATTGTTTCTATGATTTCTTCTTGGACAAATTGATTTTGGAGAATCATATTTAATTTCCAATTTGTTTTTGAGTTTCCTGTCCAGGTGCCCTTACTAATTATTATTTTTATTGCATTATGATCTGAGAAGGTTACATTAATTATTTCTGCTCTTTTGCATTTGTTTGCAATGTTTCTATGCCCTATAACATAGTCAATCTTTGTGAATATACCATGTGCAGCTGAAAAGAAAATGTATTTCATTTTGTCCCTATTTATTTTTCTCCACATATCCATTAAATCTAATTTTTCTAGGTCTTCATTCACCTCCTTACCTCTTTCTCATTTATTTTTCAGTTTGATTTATCTAGATCTGAAAGAGGAATATTTAGATCTCCCACTATTATGGTTTTACTATCTATTTCCTTCTTGACCTCTTCCAGTTTCTACTTTATGAATGTGGATGCTATGCCACCTGGTGCATACATAATGAGCAGTGTTATTTCCTCATTGTTTATATTGCCTTTAATTAGTATATAAAAACCTTCCCTGTCTTTTAAATCCTAACTATTTTTACTTTGGCTTTGTCAGAAATCATAATAGCCACTCCTGCCTTCTTTTTCTCATTTGACACCCAAAAGATTTTGCTCAAGCCCTGAACCTTAAAGTAGTGTATATCCACCCGCCTCATATGTGTTTCAGCAAAATTGACCTGAAGTCCTACAACAAAAGGGCAATATAGACATTGAAAGAATCCTTAGAACACCCGCAACATTCGATCCAAATAAGAAAACGCTCAGGAATATAATTGCCAAATTCAAGAGCTTCCAAGCAAAAGAAAAAATCTTACAAGAAGCCAGAAAGAGACAATTCAAATATCAAGGAACACCAATTAGGATCACACAGCATCTGGCAGCCTCCATGCTAAAAGATCGCAAGGCTTTGAATATGACATTCAGAAAGACAAAAGAGCTGGACCTGCAACCACGGATCAACTACCCATCAAAATGGATGATATATTTCCAGGGAAAAGTATGGGCATTCAACAAAATTGAAGAATTCCAAGTATTTGCACAGAAAAGACGAGGGCTAAATGAAAAGTTTGATATCCAACCACAAAAATCAAGAGAAACATGAAAAAGTAAATAAGAAACAGAGGGGAAAGAAAGAAAACTCATAATTTTTAAATTTGCCTTTTTAAGGGCCTCAGTAAGATCTAATTATCTGTATTCCTATGTAGAAAAATGCTATGTATAATTGTCTGTAGTGAACTCAATTCACTATTAAAGTATTCACTATTATAGTAATCAGAAGAATAATTCACAGGGAGAGGGTGGAACACTAAATAACCTAAGATAACATGGGGGATGGGAAAGCAGGGGTGAATAGTAGGGGACACCAAGAGAAACTTGAGTGAATAAGAAAAATAGGATATTGTATTACACACAAAGAGGGCATGGGAAGGAGAGGGGACAAATACTATTATAAGAAGGAGAGGAAGAGAGCATTAAGAGGTAATACTCAAACCTTACTCTCAGTGTAATCAACCCGGAGAGGGAAGAGCAGCTATATTATCCATTGGGACATAAAACTCTTATCTAACCCTTCTGAGAAAGTCA
>NW_025369457.1:0-3757 GCF_016433145.1 Gracilinanus agilis | reverse complement strand
TGCATACAATGAATATGGAATGGCTTTCACACAAAAGTCCAATCACAAATTCCATCAGAGAATCTTTTAAAGTGTAATCTTTCAAACTGACTTTTTAAAATTTAAATGTTTTTAATCCCTTACTTATAATTTAGAATTGTAAGATTTAAAATAAGATTTGACTCAGTATGAAACTTAAAAAAGTGAGATTGTAGTCGCATGCATAAAAATATTATCCTTTAAGAAAAAATGAGTGTTAGTACCTTTAATTTACAACAAGGTAGAAATATTGAAAGTGGGAAATGTAGGAAGGAAGTCAAGAATTGTCTGCTCTACCAGCCTAAGGGTTGATCTTTTGTAAACAATCTCACTTTTATAACCCTTGTATTGAGTCAAACCCCATTTAAACTCTTAAATTAATCCAATCCAATATTAGAATTTTCTGTGGATATTCTATAGACATTCCCATTTGCCCCTATTATGCCCAGGAGAGAAGTAACCAAGCACTTAATTCTCTTATAAAATTAGTGAAAACCCCTTGACCTTTTCTGGTCCTGATAGAAACTCACAGGCTTGTTTCCCCTATTTTTTAAAGTATGGAGCTTGCTCTAGCATTCCATGCAGGCTCTGGGACTATTCTGGAGGGGGTTATATGACCACTGGTTTTGTTTGCTAGGTTTGCATTAAATCAGTTCCCTCTGAAGTTATTTTTAACACTCCCATTTTTATCTCACTTCTAATGGCCTACATTTCAGTTTGGTTAGATAGATGGTCATCCCATGCCATCATCTATGTGTGTTTTTTTTCCATTTGCATGTTCATGCACTGATCTACCATTTCCCTCATCTGCTTACAATCTGTCAGTCTCTCTTAGGCTATGATTCCTCAACTGGCCATGTTCTCCCTTCCCTGTCTTGACCCCTCAGTGAGTGATTCTGTTCATCTGTAGACTGAACTCCTTTGGGATATTAATCTCCTTATCACAACTCCAATTTTTTCTTGAGAAGTCTCAATCTTAGATCTATTCTATACTAGCAGCAATGCAATGACCCAGGGAAATTCTGGAGTATTTAACAGAAAGAACTCTACCCACATTCAAATTTCCCAGCAGTTTTTGTCAAATAGTGGATTTTTCTGCCAAAAGTTGGGCTCTTCGGGTTTATCATACACTGTCTTGCTGACGTCACTTACCCCAAGTCTATTCTACTGATCCTTCTGTCTCTTGGCCAATACCATACCGTTGTTTTTTTTTTTTTTAAATCCTTACCTTCCATCTTGGAGTCAATACTGTAAATTGGCTCCAAGGCAGAAGAGTGGTAAGGGTAGGCAATGGGGGTCAAGTGACTTGCCCAGGGTCACACAGCTGAGAAGTGTCTGACGCCAAGTACCATACCATTTTGATGGCCACTGCTTTATAGTACAGTTTAATATCTGGTACTGCTAGGCCCCCTTCCTTCACATTTTTTTGATCTTCTGTTATTCCAAATGAACTTTGTTATAGTTTTTTCTAATTCAGTAAAAAAGTTTTTTGGTAGTTTGATAGGTATGGTGCTAAATAGGTAAATTAATTTGGGTAGAATGGTCATTTTAATTTTTTTAATTTTAAACCCTTAACTTCTGTGTATTAACTTATAGGTGGAAGAGTGGTAAGGGTAGGCAATGGGGGTCAAGTGACTTGCCCAGGGTCACACAGCTGGGAAGTGTCTTAAGGCCAGGTTCAATCCTAGACCTCCCATCTCTAGGCCTGGCTCTCAATCCACTGAGCTACCCAGCTGACCCTGGTCATTTTTATTATGTTAGCTCATCCTACCCATGAGCAATCAATGTTTTTCCAATTGTTTAGATCTAGTTTTAATTGTTTGGAAAGTGTTTTGTAGTTGTTTTTGTACAGTTCCTGTGTTTGTTTTGGTAGATAGATTCCTAAGTATTTTATATTGTCTAGGATGATTTTAAATGGTGTTTCTCTTTCTACCTCTTGCTGCTGTGATGTGTTGGAAATATATAGAAATGCTGATGATTTATGTGCATTCTACCCACATTCAGATGAAGAACTACAGAAGAGGAAACACAGGAGAAAAACCACCTCTTGAACACTTGGGTTAATGCAGATATGATTGGGGATGTAGACCCGAAAGGACCACACCAATGCAACTATCAATAATATGTAAATAAGTCTTGATTGATGATACATGTTAAAACCAGTGGAAATGCTTGTTGGCTGGGGAGGGGGGGAGGGAATTTTGATGGGAAGAAGGGGAAAGTATAAAAACATGAATCGTGTAACCATGGAAAATTTTTCTAAAAATTAAAAAAAAGTAGAATTTGTGACCATATGTGTAAATCAAGGCCAATTTCTCTGAGTAAACCTACATTTTGTTCACAGAGGCATAACCAATCAAGAAAGTCAGTCTCTGCCTTTGGAATAGCCAAAAGACAATGAAACAAGAGTGCAGTACACTTTTTTGGGGTTGAAGTTAACGGAATGTACAGTGTATATTGAAAGCATGCTACAAATGGTCATTTTAATTTTCTTACATTAAGAGTAAAACATAGTTTGCTACCGGTAGAACTCAACATAACTCACTTCAGATTTATAATTGATTTCCCATGTTTGGAGTTTAGCACATGCCCTCAACGCTGGTAAAAAACAATTCTAAAACTGTCTACATTAAAAAAAGGACAAGATTTTCATATATGTTCATTTCAGATGGATTATTACATGAACTTAAAGAGGGATAAAAAGGAGACAGGAATGTGAAACTGAGATAGGACCTGCCTAATTCAGCTCTGAGAAGTTTTGTAGCCTGTAGGGTTAGGAAAGTTGGATACAATGATTCAATAGATAATTTGTAACAAGGATAAGCCCTATTTGACTACAGGGAAACTAAATCTACCAAGATTGAAAGCTAACACCCAGATCCACCCTCCTTTCAGAAACCCACAGAAATTCAGGAATGGAAAATGATGATTGAGAATAGGGGAGATTAGGGAGATCCAAAGGAAATAGTTAAGCTAATAAATTTGAAGAGAAAAGCTGCAGAATATAGGCCAGGTTTTCAATCCAAAGATAGAGCTCAGTTGACCATTCTACTCTCCATGAGTCTCCAGGGTCAACTGACTTTCCTCAAGATTCTAAACCCTTTTCAACTGTCAGAAATTCAGTAGTAAGGCTTTGCAGAGTTGATGTGCACCCTTTTGCACTACACCTAGGAATCTCAGCCTTATTCTTTTAGTCCTGTGCATTTCTCATGCACGTTTCCATGCAGGTCTATTTATTGGAGTATGTCATGATTCTGGACAACATGAACCCAGGGATCCAGGATTGATCTCTTCCCACTGGAATCCTAACCGTTGCACTGATTGTGTCCCAGAGCCTGGAAAGTTCTTCCTCCTCCTCTTTGCCTCTTAGCTTCTTGCAAGGCTGAACTCCAACCCAAACTTCTTCAGGAGACCTTCCTGAGTGGCCCGAGCTCTCAGTGCCTCCCTGTCTGAGATCGCCTCCAAATTATGGCGTACGCCTCTCTTACGAATTGAATTACTTACATGTTGCCTCTCCCCTTAGACTATGAGCTTCTTGAAGGAAGGGGCCGTGTGTTTGCCTTCCTTTGGATTCCTGGTATTCGTCACAGTCTCTGGCATCCAGTAAGGGCTCAATAAATATTTGTCGAATGACTGCAAACTCTTTGGTGTGGCTGACCAATCATCTGGCAAATTTGAGCTTCATGCCTGGGAAAACTTCTTGGCAAATGACACTGTCCCAAGTAGAGTTAGGCAGTCT
>NW_025369456.1:0-1514 GCF_016433145.1 Gracilinanus agilis | reverse complement strand
ATCACATCATAGCATATATTATGTTAAAATTATACAACAAAACAATACATTTATTATATTATAACATATTATTTAAATATTATGTAAATAATACTATTATAATAATTGGTTTAATAGAATTGCAAAGGAGTTACTATCTATTTCAATGAAGAGGCAATATGAGGTAGTTGATTGGATGTTTGAGTAGGAGATAGGTAATCTTAGGCTCAAATCCTACCTCTGACACTGACTATATGTAGGACAACTGACAAGTTAATTAACTTCTCTAAATCTCAGTTTTCACATATGTAAAATGGGAATAAGAAAATTTCCAGTACCTACCACACAGAGTTGCTATTAGGCTTACATGAGAGAAAACTATGTAAAATGCTTTCCTTCAAGACTATGTAAATGTCAGCTGTTGTACTGTTATTATTATTATTATTTTTAAAATTTAAAATATTTTTCCATGATTACATGATCCATGATTCCCCCCTCTTCCCTCTCTCCTCCCAGAGCTGACAAGCAACTCCACTGGGTTATACACATATCATTGTTCAAAACCTACTTCCATGTTATTCATATTTGCAGAATGATCTTTTAACATTAAAACCCTAATCATATCCCTATCGAGCCACGTGATTGATCATATGTTCTTCTGCATTTCTACTCCCACAGTTCTTCCTCTGAATGTGGATAGTGTTCTTTCTCATAAATTTCTCTGGATTGTTCTGGGTCATTGCATTGCTGGTAGTAGAGAAATCCATTAATTTGATTGTGCTATAGTGTGTCAGTCTTTGTGTACAACATTCTCCTAGTTCTCCTCCTTTTGCTCTGGAGGTCTTTCAACCTGGAGGTTGTTCTAGTTCACATGGAATTCCTCCAGTTCATTATTCCTTTCAGCACGATAATATTCCATCACCAACAGATACCACAATTTGTTCAGCCATTCCCCAATTGAAGGGCATTCCCTCTTTTTCCAATTTTTTGCCACCACAAAGAGCAGGGCTATAAATATTTTTGTACAAGTGTTTTTCCTTATTATCTCTTTGGAGTGCAAACCTAGTAGTGGCATGGCTAGGCCAAAGGGCAGGCAGTCTTTTAAAGTCCTTTGTGCATAGTTCCAAATCGCCCTCCAGAATGGTTGGACCAATTCACAACTCCATCAGCAGTGTATTACTGTCCCAATTTTCCCTCACCCCCCCCTCCAACATTTATCACTTTCCTGTGCTGTCATATTGGCCAGTCTGATAGGTGTGAGGTGGTACCTCAGAGTTGTTTTAATTTGCACTTCTATAATCAGGAGGGATTTAGAACACTTTTTCATGTGCTTATTGATAGTTTTGATTTCCTCATGTGAAAACTGCCTATTCATGTCCCTTGACCATTTGTTGATTGGGGAATGGCTTGATTCCTTGTAAATTTGACTTAATTTCTTATATACTGTTATTATTTAAGGAACACACACACCAAAAAAAAGCAAAAATCCTGCAGGCCTTGACTTGAAAAGATGAGTATATGCCTACAAATAATAT
>NW_025369455.1:0-1925 GCF_016433145.1 Gracilinanus agilis | reverse complement strand
AGAGACAGAGAGAGAGAGAGACAGAGAGAGAGAGAGACAGAGAGAGAGAGACAGAGACAGAGACACAGAGACAGAGAGACAGAGACAGAGACAGACAAAGAGAGAGACACACAGAGAGAGAGAAAAAGAGGGAGGGAGGAAGAGGGAGAGGGAGAGGCAATGTGGGAAATACAAGGAGTTATGAACACAGATGGACTGTCTAAGTGACATAGTGGAAAGAGTGCTGGGCTTGAAGTCAGGAAGACCCATCTTCATGAATTCAAATCTGGCTTCAGACACTTACTAGCTGGGTGATTCTGGGAGAGTCACAGCACTGGTTGCCTCAGTTTCCTCATCTATAAAATGAGCCGGAGAAGGAAATGGAAAACCACTCCAGTATCTTTGCCAAGAAATGAAGGTGATGCAAAACCAAAAAGATTTCAATAAAAATTTAAACTTTAAAAAAGAGATCTCCATACATACATAGTTCAGTCTGTTTGGGGGTGTGATGACGACAAAGCAAGTCAGATATACTTGAAGAGTCAGACACAGCCTGAACGAATGAACAATAATGAACACAGATCCTGCCTTCATGGAGCTTATCATCTAAGTGAATTAATAAGAACATATACATTAAAGAGAAGGTTATAACACAAAGCACTCTGTCAGTGTTCAATGCATTCGTGTATGTTATGGTCATAGTGCATGTGTGTGCATATTTTTCTTGCACCCTCATCATCAATACAGCATTATGCTAGGACTATGAGGAGACTGGAAATAACTAGAAAATACTATATGTGTAGTGGCAGGGCTCAGAGTAGGGAAGCTCTGAGTTCAAAGCTAGCCTCAGACTTTTTTTTTGCTCTATGACCATGGGCAAGTCATTTAATCTCTGCTTGCCTCATTTTCCTCATCTATAAACTATAAAACGGGGATAATAATAGTTCCTACTTTTCAGGATAGCTATGAGGATCAAATTAGATATTTGTAAAATGCCTTGCAGAGTACCTGGCATAGAAGAGGCACTATAGAAATGTTTATTCACTTCCCCTTCCCTAGGAAGAGGAAATAATTTAAGTACAAATACAGAGATGGAGGAAAGCACTTTGAGGTTAGGGGACCATTTTTCATTTTAGAATGTGAGCAATGGGAGACTGGACAACACAGTGAGTGGTTAGAGTTCTGGCCTCCAAAGTCAGGAACATCTAAATTTATGCCCCACCTCTGACATACACTGGATGTATGCAGTAAGTCATTTACTTTCTCAGTGCCTGAGGCAACCTTCAAAAGGGAGAAGTTGCAGAGAAACTGCTGATCTGCACTGGTAAAGGGAATTTTCTCCCAGAACCTCCCTACACTGATTAAAAAACAGGTTCAGACCTGTTGGGTTTTTTTTTTTTTTTTTTTGGCTGGTACTCCACCCTCCTGGACACACACACACACACACACACACACACACACACACACACACACACAAATCCAATGCCTAACACATTTGGGTGACAATGAGAGGAATGTACCTGAATCACAGATGCAAATTGATAGGGTGTGTTGGAGTCATATTGTGAGGGGCCTTTGAATGCCCTGCTCAGAAGTTCTGATTTTTTCATAGGGAGAATCAAAGATTGTTAAGCTAGGCAGGAGAGAAAGGACTGTTTGAAAAGATCACTCTGGGAGCAATGTTTGATGGACTGGAGGAGAGAGAAACCGAAGACACAGAAATTGGTTAAGGGACTTTTGCCATGCCTACTGTGTACAACCAGAATCATAAACACCTGAAAAAGACTGGTACACCAGTGCCATAAGGAAGGAAGGGAAGGAGGGAGAGGAGGGAGGAAATGAGGGAGGGAGGGTAGGAAAAAGAAAGAAGGAAGGAAAGAAGGAGGGAGAGAGAGGGAGGGAAGGAAGGAAGGAAGGAAGGAAGGAAGGAAGGAAGGAAGGAAGGA
>NW_025369454.1:0-1502 GCF_016433145.1 Gracilinanus agilis | reverse complement strand
CAACTGATTATTCAACTTTAGCCCCTGTAGTCTAATATAGCCATCCTCAACACCATCTTCCTCATCCTTGATCCTACCCTTTGAGTTGTTATAATTAAATCCTTGAACTCATTCAGGTAAAGGCTATTATTATTCCAAAGATCAGTTTAATAGTCCTGCTTCCAAGAAGAAGGGGAATACTCAAGCTAAGCCACAGTCAACGAGTTATCGAACATCATCAATAATTATTCTCACTATAAACATCTCTCCATCAACCCAAACCCAAGGCAGGTTCCCAGAGGAGCTCTGTGAGTCAGTTCACAGCTTCTCACTCAGCCACTTAGGCTTGGGCACTGTGGATGGGGCTGGTGCTCAGCTGAGAAGTAAATATTGGTGGGCCTGGTGTTCATTATCAATCCTTGGTGTTCACCTGGGCTTCCCATCCTCAGCTAGGTCCTTGTAGCACCTGAGGATCTTGGGCCAACTATCAGGCCCACATACTGAAGCACCATAGCGCCCATAACAGTTGGCTATGAGGAATAACAGGCAGGATCATTTCAGAGAAAGCTGAGAAGATTTCCATGAAGTGATGCAAAGTAGGAGAACATTTTATAGGATAACAGCAACATGGTGTGGTCAGAAGCTGTTCTCAGCCATTCAGTGTTGTAAGACCATCCAAAGGGCTTGTGGTGAGAAAAGCCATCAGCTTCCAGAGAACTGATGGGCTCTGAATTCAGACCAAAGCATGTTTCCCTTTTTTCCTTACTTTCCTTAATCAGTTATTGCTTCTTTGTTCTTTTGATTGTCTTCAGATTTTGGGAAGGAGTGGGACCCCTTTTCAGGGAACTTCCTCTGTCCCACAAGACTCTTGCCACTCCAAGACCTCCTTTCTCCCACCAGAGTGATTTTCCAACACCTCTGATCCTGTCACTCCTCTACTCTGTAAACCCCAGTGGCTCCCTATTCCCTCTAGGATCAAATACAAAACATTCTGTTTGGTATTCAAAGCCCTCTTTCTCATCATCTCATTCATTACTCCCTAGTCTGTGTTCTTAGATCTAGGGAATGTGGCCTCTTTGATTCCTTCAGGTACAAACTTAAAAAAAAAATTCCTTTATTTTCTCTCTTAAAATTGATAGTAAGCATCTGTTGTGAGGCAGAAGATGGCTAAGAGTTAGGCAAGTAGGGGTCAGTAGCTTACCCAGGGTCATATAGGTAGGAAGTTTAAGAGGTCATATTTGAACCCAGGATCTTTTGTCTCTAGATCTAGTTCTCTATTCACAGAGTCACCTATCTGGCCCAAAATGGAAAAGGTTCTGTTTTTGTTTTGTTTTTTAATTCTTACCTTCCATCCTAGGATCAGTTCTAAGAGAGATGAGTGATGAGGGCTAGGCAATGAGAGTTAAATGACTTACCCAGGATCGCATGGGTAGGAAGTGACTAAGGTCACATTTGAACCCAGGTCTTCCTAACTCCAGATCTGGCACTCTATCCACCTTGTGATCTGGCTATGTCTAGTTCCA
>NW_025369453.1:0-5367 GCF_016433145.1 Gracilinanus agilis | reverse complement strand
AGAGAGAGAGAGACAGAGAGAGAGAGAGACAGAGAGACAGAGACAGAGAGAGAGAGACAGAGAGACAGAGACAGAGACAGAGAGAAAGAGAGAGAGAGAGACAGAAAGAGAGAGACAGAGAGAGAAAGAGAGAGACAGAGAGAGAGACACAGAGACAGAGACAGAGACAGAGACAGACAGAGACAGAGAAAGAGACACACACAGAGACACAGAGACAGAGACAGAGACAGAGACAGACAGCGACAGAGAGAGAGAGAGAGACAGAAAGAGAGAGACAGAGAGAGAGAAAGAGAGAGACACAGAGAGAGAGAGACACAGAGACACAGAGACAGAGACAGAGACAGAGACAGAGAGAGAGACAGACAGAGACAGAGACAGAGAGAGATTACTTGACAAGGAGAACTACTTCTTCATGTGAAACAATGTTGAAGAAAGATATATGGAATGAGTCAAGCTTCTCACCTTTTACTTTTGGGGATAGGAAGAAATGAAAGTGGTTTGGTTGTGTTGATTAGCTCCATGATTCATTATCACAGGGAAGTGAAATCTGACTTATCTGTCTATTCTTTGGTTGGTTGATTGATTATATCCCTTTAGTTCAGTCCATAGTCTCTATGTGGCCAGAGCAAGGTCCTCCATGTGGCCATGCTATCCTTTGGAAAGTGCTGATGTGTTAGATAATGTCATACTTAAAATTAAGAAAATGAGTTCAAATTTTTGTCACTTACTATCTGTGTGAACAAATAAAATCACTTGCCTCAGGAGTATTTCTATGGTTTGTCTACTAAGGGATACATGAGTTACACTCATGAAATCACAGATCCTTAACATATTACCAGTATCTTCTTTTGCATTTAGAAAATACTTAATATGTACTTTTTGAATTGGATTTTAAGAAGTAAATTTTTTTAAACTCTAGCTTTTAGAAATCTATGCAAAGTGAATCCTTTTATAATGATTACAACCACCTCCAAAATTATGTTTTGAAAATTTAATTTTTGTGCATTGGATTTATTTAATGTGAAGCTTTCATGACCATTTTTTGTTAACCCTTCTAGGCATGGTCTAGTTCAATTCACTGTTCAATTAAATCCAGCAAACATTTATTATGTGCCTACTATGTGCAAGGCAAATATTTAGAAGACAACAGGGCTAGAGGCCCAAGGCCTAAATACTTATTTGGGGGAATCAAGTCAGCTTGGGTTCAGATCTTACCTCTGACTTATGTGGTTGCATAACCCAATGGAAACCCTTTAGCCTCTCCATGCCATAGGTCAGTGATGGCAAACCTTTTAGACACCAAATACCCAAACTACAACCCTCACACCCTCCCTGCCCCATTGCCCCTGGCTTACCCCAGACAGGGGAGTGAGGAAATGCTCCTGTTGGGCTGCTGGGCAGAGGGAAGGGTGATGGGAAAAATGTCCTCAGTCTCATGTAGAGAGGAGGTAGGGAGCAGCCCCCTCTGGCACACATGCCATAGGTTTGCCAACATGGCCCCAGGTAATATTCTGAAATTAGAGATTTGGGAACAATTACATATTTTCATTTGTTAGAGGAATTCCTTCTCTTGCTACTTCCTACACCAGTAAAATCAGAAATCCATAACAAAAATATATGGAACATTTGTAATAGGCACTGGAGATAGAAGGGAAATAAATTAAACAAACTCTGCCTTCAAGGATCTTAGAAAACAATCTTTAAGCTAATTAGCAAATATGATCCATATACACAGTAAATAAGAGTTACAAGGTAAACATATAAGACCAAGTGATTAAAGATCAAAATGATATTGTTTTAAGAGCCCTTATTTTATGCTATCATCTCCCTCCCCTCCACCATTTTTCCTCCCTTTGAAACCCCTATTGAAACCCAATTCAATAAGAAAGACAATATAAAAGGGTGACTGGATACCAAATGGCTTTAGTGATATGTAGAGAACTTGGGAATTAGCCTAATGGAGGATGAAGCACACAGGATCTTGTCTACCCTGGGGAAGGAATAAAGGCAAGTGGCAAAAATAATGAAGTGTCTCTCACAATTATTAATTTTCTCTATCTCTAGGGATTTATTTTCCTAGTTTATCCTTTTAGATAAATGATGAGTCAAAGTTAGTAAAATACTTTGAGCTCTTTGAGGGGAAAAAAGACCACATGCACTTAAATTATAATCTCTTTATCAAAATGAATGATTCTGATTAGAATGGTGGATTCTCCTCTGGGCAAACCAGCTCCATCTACTACAGGAATTAAGAATAAAAAATTATTTTTTTTTCTGATTGTTTCCTTTGAACAACAGTTGTACATAAATTGAAATTATTTCATCAACAATTATATATTTGGAGACACAGAAGTGGAAAGTTACATTTAGATGGTAACATTTTAGACTAGAGGAACAGGAACAGGGATGACCTTCCAAATAATTCCATGGATGACTGGGTGAAAAGGAAAAAAAAAACCTAGAAAATGACCTAAGGTTATATGCTCTTGGGTGATGTTAAGGCTTTCTGACCTGCTGAGAGTAAGACAGATGAGTGCAATGGGGACTCATTGCCCAGCTCAGTGAGCAGGCCACAGAATGACTTCAGGGCCTGCTTGCAGGGAAAGTCAGCAACCCATTATTTGGAACATTTATTTCTGAGTATTTTCTTTCCTCTACTCTTTTCATGAAAAAGTCACAACACAAATAGATTTGTGGAATGGGAATGTGTATCCCTAGCATTATATATAAATACACATGGACACATTATCACACACACATATATATATATGCAAACACATATATGCACACATTTATATATACATACATACCTTGCACACATCCATAGATACACATGCACAGATACATACATATATGCATCTGTTGCTCAGTGCTAAGTATTACATAGATCGAACAATTATTTTAAAATTAAATAAAAGAATTTGTAAATGCTGCAAATTCTTTTGACTTTATGGAAGCATATTTAACAAAACTGCAGTCATAGACAGAATGACAAAGATGATATCCATATTTGCAAGTTCTCAAATATATTTGAGTTATTCCACTAGGTGTCGATTATTTTTATTTGTTAAATGATAAATATTTTTATTAATCTGTCCTTTCCACTCCACCTTCCCATAATACACATATTAAAAATAAAAATAACCCTCAATACATATTTACAAAATTCAGCAAAACAAATATCCATATTAGCCATATCTGAAAATATGTGCCTCTTTCTACATTTTAAGTTCATCATGTCTCTTTCAGGACGTGAAGTAACATACTAAATCTCCATTCTTTTTAATTTATGGCTTATCATTGTGTTGATTCAAATAACAGTTTTTCAAAGCTGTTTTTCTCTACAATGTTATTATTGTTTAAAATATATCCTATTTCTCATTTGGCTCTATATCAGGTAACAAAAATCTTCTCAATATCTTTTGATACTTTCCTGCTTATTATTTTTTATGACAGAACAATATTACATTACATTCACATTTCCATTTTTTAGCAATTCTTTAATAGGACACATTTTCACTTTCCAATATTTGGTTACCCTCAAAATAGCCAGAAATGTTCTTATACATATAGATTTTTTTCCTTTTTCTTTGTTGGCTTTGGGATATAGGTCTCATCTACCTAGGTCAAAAAGTATATGTAGTTTGGTATCTTACTAGATATAGTTTCAATTTGTATCCCAGAATGGCTAGATCAATTAATGTCTCCACTAGTAGTGCAAGTGACTCTTTTTCCAGAACTCCTTCATTATTTGTAATTTTCCTCTTTTACTATTTTTTCCAGTCTTGTAGGTGGGACATAGGTATATTTTCTCTAATTATGTTAAGAATTTTTATAGATCGTTTTGAATGCTGTGTTTTCCTATCTTTTCATCATTTTTCTAAATGGGGCATGACTCAATCAAGTAGATTTGAATCAATTCCTTGTATATACGGAAAATCAGATTTTTACCAGGGAAATGTGATGTAAAGATTTTTCTCCAGGTAATCTTTTCTTTTCCAATATTCACAATATCAGATTTGTTTATGCAAAACTTGAATTTTGTATAACCAAAATTATTCATTCTAATGCTATCAAATGTAAGGGATATTTCTGAATTCTTTATACCTAAATTTACTCATTTGATTTTATTATCAATATAGATAGAATTTCTAGTAGTTTGTCAAATATTAACTGTGATAATGGGCATCATTGCTTTGCACTATATTTTGTTGGAAAGGCTATGCTAAGTGCTGAGGTCACAAAAGGAGGTAAAATATAGTCTCTTCTCTCAAGGATCTTACTATCTTACAAGTGAGAAAATGTGAACAAAAATATACTAAGTAAGCTATATGAAGGGAAAAATTAAGAAATGTTTTACAGAAGGTTAATTAAGAAATGACTTCACTGAGTATTGTCTTTTCAATATTTCTTTAGAAAAATATTTGTCAACTTGGGAATGTTTCAGTAAATTTGAATCCATTTGCCACACAGTCTAAGAATTTCTATTAGTATTATATTCTACTTTTTTGACAAAGAAGTATTCAGATTTCTATAGATTCCTTGGCATCATAGGCCTTGTATTTGGATAATATTATTTGAAGATATTCTTGGAAGCTTTTTAAACCTATTGTCACATGTGCTATTATTAGAAAAGTATTTGTAGTAACTTATTTTAATGTATTCATTAATTTAAACTCATTCTTTCCTTTAGGGTTTGAGGTCAGGATTCCAGTGAGCTTCTTGACATACACAACCATTACTTGTCTTTAAAAACTTTATTTTGTACATCTGGCTATGAATAAATTCTTATCTGTGCATCCTTTTGAACTTCATCTTCTATTCTGTATGTTTTTTAGAAAGAAGTTCAATGGCCCTCATTTTTGCATCACTTTTTGCATCACTTTTACTAACCATGAATGAAGAGGGGGGGGGAAAACTTGTAATAATAGCATTTAGCAAAAATTAAACCACATAAAAAGCAAGCCCAAATAAAGTATGTGTTTACATACCTTTGGTCTATTATATGGGGCAACTAGATGGCACAGTGGATAGAATGCTTGTCCTGGAGTTATAAAAACTCATTTTCCTAAATTGAAATCTGGCCTCATACATTTACTGACTTTGTAACATTGGGAAAGTAATTTAATCATGTTTGCCTCAGGTCCTCATCTATAAAATAAACTGGAGAAGGAAATGGCAAAACACTCTAGTATACTTGTTTTTCTTTAAATATTTTTTCTGATTACTTGTAAAAGTAATTTTAACTTCCTTATATTTTGAGATCCAAATTCTCCCCCTCTCTACCCCATCCCTTCCCTATCATTAAAGCAGTAAGGAATCGTATATATATATATATATATATATATATATATATATATATATATA
>NW_025369452.1:0-7834 GCF_016433145.1 Gracilinanus agilis | reverse complement strand
CTTCTTACTCTGCCACCATCTTAATCCAGAACTCTCAGGTTTCATTATTTTTTGATGTCTCATGGAGTAAATAGCTTCCACTTTCCCAGTTCTAATTTTAAGGCATTTTTCCCAGCTACCTTTATTTTTTTCTTCCAATGACATATAGAAACAATTTTAAACAATTATTATTAATAATTTTGTGATTCTAATTCCCTCCTGTATTCTTCCCCTTCCTCAAGTCAGCAAATAGTCTGATATAGGTTATATCTATAAAGGCATGCAATATATATTTCTATATTACTTATATTATACATACAGGAAAAAAACTCATGAAGGAAATAAAGCAAAAGATGAAAATGCTTTGATCTATAATCAGACTGGTAGTTGCTTCTTTGTCTATGGATAGCATTTTTATCATGAATTCCTTGGTGTTTTCTTAGAATTATGTTTTGCTGATAATGGTTTAATCCTTAATAGCTGATCAACATATAATATTTATGTTATTATTTAGAGTGTACTCCTGGTTTTTCTCACTTGATTTTCCATTAGTTTGTAGAAGTGTTTCCAGGATTTACTGAATATAGACTGTCATTTTTCATGACCTAGTAGAATACCATTAAAATAATATACTACAACTTGTTTAGCCATTCCTCTACTGATGAGCAACCTCTCAGTTTCCAATTCTTTACCACCACAAAAGAGCTATTATCAATAAGTTTTATACAATTAGGTCCCCTTTCCCTATTTTTTATCACTTTGGGAAACAAGCCTAGTAGTGGTATTACTTGGACAAAGAATATGCACAGTTTTATGGCACTTTATGGCAATGTGGTTGTGATTCCAAATTTCAGAATTGTTGTGTCAATTCACCAGCGGTATATTGGTGTCCCTTTTTTTCCCAAATCCCCTAAAACATTTATAATTTTCCTCTTTGGTTGTCTACAAGAAACACATATAAGGTGGGTGGACATACACAGGTTTAAGGTCAAGGGCTGGAACAAAATCTTTTGGGCTTCAACTAAGAAAAAGAAGGCAGAAGGGGCAATCATGATTTCTGACAAAGCCAAAGTAAAAATAGATCTGATTAAAAGAGACAGGGAAGGTAATTACACTCTGAAAAAAGACAGTATAGACAATGAGGAAATAACAGTACCCAACATGTATGCACCAAATGTTATAGCATCCAAATTCCTAAAGGAGAAACTGACAGAGCTCAAGAAGGTAATAGATAGTAAAACTATACTAGAGGGAAACATAATATTCCACTTTCAGATCTAGATAAATCAAATGAAAAAATAAATATCAAAGATATAAGAGAGGTGAATGAAATCCTAGAAAAAATTAGATTTAATAGATATGTGGAAAAAATAAATAGGGACAAAAAGGAATACACCTTCTTTTCAGCTGCACATGGCACATTCCCAAAGATTGACCATGTAATAGGGCATAGAAACATTGCAAACAAATGCAAAAGAGCAGAGATAATAAATGTAACCTTCTCAGATCATAATGCAATAAAAATAATAATTAGTAAGGGCACCTGGACAGGAAAATCAAAAACTAATTGGAAATTAAATAATATGATTCTCCAAAACCCATTTGTCAAAGAAGGAATCATAGAAACAATCAACAATTTCATTGAAAAAAATGACAACAATGAGACATCCTACCAAACTTTGTGGGATGCAGCTAAGGCAGTGCTCAGAGGGAAATTTATATCCTTGAGTGTATCTATTAATAAAATAGAGAGGGCAAAGATTAATGAATTGAGCAGGCAACTTAAAAAACTATAAAGCAAGCCTATTAAAAATATCCAGATGAAAAGTAAATTAGAAATACTAAAAATCAAAATAAAAATTAGTAAAATTGAAAGTAAAAGAACTATTGAATTAATAAATAGGACTAGAAGCTGGCATTTTAAAAAAATAGACAAAGTACTGGTCAATCTAATTTAAAAAATGAAAGAAGAAAAACAAATTAACAGTATCAAAGATAAAAAGGAAGACCTTACCTCTAATGAAGAGGAAATTAAGGCAATCATTAAAAACTACTTTGCCCAATTATATGGCAATAAATATAGCAATATAGGTGATATGGATGAATATTTACAAAAATGTAAATTGCCTAGATTAACAGCAGAACAAATAGAATTCTTAAACAATCCCAACCAGAAAAAGAAATTGAACAAGCCATCAACAAACTCCCTAAGAAAAAAATCACCAGGGCCTAATGGATTAACAAATGAAATCTATCAAACATTCAAAGAACAACTAATCCCAATACTAACCAAATTATGTGATATAATAAGCAAAGAAGGAGTCCTCCGAATTCCTTTTATGACACAAATATGGTACTGATTCCAAAGCCAGGTAGATCAAAAACAGAGAAAGAAAACTAAAGACAAATCTCCCTAATGAACATAGATGCAAACACCTTAAATAGAATACAAGCAAAAAGACTCCAGCAAGTGATCAAGAGAACTATCCACCATGATCAGGTGGGATTTATACCAGGAATGCAAGTATGGTTCAACATCAGGAAAACCATACACATAATTGACCATTTCAACAAACAAACCAAGAAAAACCACATGATTATCTCAAGAGATGCTGAAAAAGCCTTTGACAAAATACAACACCAATTCCAACTGAAAACACTAGAAAGTATACGAATAGAAGGTCCTTTCCTAAAAAAATAAACAATATATAACTAAAACCATCAACAAGCATCATATGCAATGGGGATAAATGAGAAGCCTTTCCAACAAGATCAGGTGTGAAACAAGGATGCCCATTGTCACCTCTATTATTTAACATTGTATTAGAAACACTAGCAGTAGCAATTAGAGAAGAAAAAGGAATTGAAGGTATTAAAATAGGCAATGATGAGACTAAGCTATCACTCTTTGCAGATGATATGATGGTCTACTTAAAAAATCCTAGAGAATCAACTAAAAAGCTAATAGAAATAATCAACAACTTTAGCAAAGTTGCAGGATACAAAATAAATGCACATAAATCATTAGCATTTCTATATATTTCCAACACATCACAGCAGCAAGAGGTAGAAAGAGAAACACCATTTAAAATGACCCTAGACAATACAAAATACTTAGGAATCTATCTACCAAAACAAACACAGGAATTATGTGAATACAACTGCAAAAAACTTTCCAAACAATTAAAATTAGATATAAACAATTGGAAAAACATCGATTGCTTATAGGTAGGATGAACTAACATAATAAAAATGACCGTTCTACCCAAATTAATTTACCTATTTAGAGCCATACCTAGCCAAACTACCAAAAAAAACTTTTTTACTGAATTAGGAAAAAACTAACAAAGTACATTTGGAAGAACAAAAGATCAAAAATATCATAGGAAATAATGAAAAAAAAAACATGAAGGAAGGTGGCCTAGCAGTACCAGATATTAAACTATACTATAAAGCAGCAGTCATCAAAACAATATGACACTGGCTAAGAGACAAAATGGAGGATAAATGGAATAGACTTGGGGTAAGTGATGTCAGCAATACAGTGTATGATAAAGCAAAGAGCCCAACTTTGAGGACAAAAATCTACTATATGACAAAAACTGTTGGGAAAATTGGAAAACAATATGGGAGACATTAGGTTTAGACCAACATCTCACACCCTACACCAAGATAAATTCAGAATGGGCGAATGATTTGAATATTAAAAAAAGGAAACTATAAGTAAATAAAGTCAACACAGACTAGTATACTTGGCAGATCTGTGAGAAAGGGAAAATTTAAAAGGAAGCAAGAGTTAGAAAAAATTACAAAATGTAAAATAAATAATTTTGATTGTATTAAATTAAAAATATGTTGTACAAATAAAAACAATGCAACCAAAATCAGAAGGGAAACAACAAATTGGGAAAAAAAATCTTTATAACAAAAAATTCTGACAGAGGTCTAATTACTCAAATATACAAGGAAATAAATCAATTATATAAAAAATCAAGCCATTCCCCAATTGATAAATGGTCAAGGGGCATGAATAGGCAATTTTCAGATAAAGAAATCAAAACTATCAATAAGCACATGAGAAAGTGTTCTAAATCTCTAATAGTTAGAGAAACGCAAATCAAAACAACTCTGAGGTATCACCTCACACCTAACAGATAGGCTAAAATGATAGCTGTGGAAAATAATGAATGTTGGAGGGGATTTGGTGAAATTGGGACATTAATCCATTGCTGGGTGAAGTTGTGAATTAATCCAACCATTCTGCATGACAATTTGAAACTATGCTCAAAGGTCTTTAAAAGACTATCTGCCTTTTGATCCAGGCATATCACTGTTTGGTTTATACCCCAGAGAGATAATAGATAAAAAGACATGTATAAACTGGAAAATGAGGGTATGCCCTTCAATTGGGGAATGGCTGAACAAATTGTGGCATATGCTTGTGATGGAATGCTATTGTGCTCAAAAGAATAAGAAACTGGAGGAATTCCATGTGAACTGGAAAGACCTCCAGGAATTGATGCAGAGTGAAAGGAGCAGAACCAGAAGAACATTGTACACAGAGACCAATACACTGTGGTAAAATAGAATGTAATGGACTTCTGTACTAGAAGAAATGCAATGACCCAGGACAATCTGGAGGGACTTATGTAAAAGAACACTACCCACATTCAGAGGAAGAACTACAGAAGTGGAAACACAGAAGAAAAACAACCACTTGAACACATGGGTTGATGAGGACATGATTGGGGATGTAGACTCAAAACAACCACACCAATTCAACTATTAATAATATGGAAATAAGTCTTGATTGATGACACATGTTAAAACCAGTGGAAATGTGTGTTGCATATGGGGGGGGATAAAGAGGGGTGAAGGGGAAAGTAAAAACATGAATAATGTAATCATGGAAATTTTTTCTAAACAAAATAAAATAGAAAAATAAAAATAAATAATTTTCCTCTTCGATCAGATTAGCCAAATTTATAGGTACATAGTGGTGTCTCAGAATAGTTTTAATTTGTATTTCTTTAGTCAATAGTGATTTAGATACCTGTTTGCATATATGATTTAGATCATTTTACTTTTTTCATCTGAGAGCTTCCTGTTCATGTCATTTGATCATTTATCAATTTGGAATGTTTCATATTATTATAAATTTGACTCAATTCTCCAGATACTCAAGAAATGAGTTGTTTTTTTTTTTGTGAGAGACACATGCTATAAATAATTTTTCCTAATTCTTTGATTTCTTTTCTAGTCATGGTTGCATCAATTCTATTTGTAAAAATTTGTTTAATTTGATACAATCAAAAATATTCATTTCAGAGTCCGGGTTAAGATGGCAGCAGAGTAAAAAGCAGCACTTAACCTCTCCTAACCGAAATATACAGGACTCCTCAAGGGGACATAAAAACAAATCCAGACGAATGGAGGGACCCCACAACAGGGCCCAGCGTGCAAGGTACATGGAATTGGGGCATTTCCATGCTATATAGGGGTGAAACAGCTCTCACTAAATCTCGGGCTAAGCAACACCCCCCCCCACACACACACACCCTACAATGCTAAAGCCATCTCAAAAGAAATAGAGCAAGTTTGGGGGCACCTATTGAGTCATTGGCAGCTCTAGTGCCTGTTCATGAGAACAGCAAGACTTTGGACCCCAAAAGGCTAAAGAACGCACACTGACTTTGAGCGTGGAAACGGAGTGCAGGCACAGGCAGAGTCAGACACAGGCGTGAGTGAAGGCTCTGAAACCCTGAGTGGGGAACCAGTGAAGATGGGTATATGACTGTGGAAGGAACGCCCTGAGGCCTGAAAAGGAACCTCAGGCAGAGGATCAAGCAAGGGGGTCCACCAGGGGGCTTGACTTTGAAAAAAAACAGACCTGAGACCTCAGGAGCTGAAAGAGCACAGACAGACCCTGAGTGCAGACAGACCCTGAGTGCAAGGATAAAGCTCAGAACAGGCTGGTCTAACAATGGCAACCCAGAATCAGGAAGGCCAAAAGAGAAAGATTAACAACAAGAAGAAGAAATCTTTAACACTCGACAACTTTTACACAGAAAAAATCCAGACAACCCAGCAAACAGAGGAGGGCAAAAAACAAGCAATCACATCCGGACCGTCCGAAAATAATAAAAACTGGTCACAAGGTCTTAAAGAGTTCAAATCTGAGATGACAAGAAAGTTGGAAAAGTTTTGGCTAGAGAAATGGGAAATAGCTCAAAAGGAAATCAAGCAAGAAAATGAGTTTAAAAGGCAGAATTTCACAATTGGAAAGTGAGGCAAGTCAACTGAAGACCAGAAATGACCAGATTGAAAAGGAAAGCCAGTCCCTAAAGGTTAGAATTAAGCAATTAGAAGCTAATGATCTCTCAAGACAGCAAGAACAAATAAAACAAAGACAAAAGACTGAATAAATAGAAGGAAACATAAAATATCTCAATGAGAAAGTGACAGACCAAGAAAACCAGTCTAGAAGAGACAATTTGAAAATCATTGGTCTCCCTGAAAAAGTAGAAATAAATTGAAACCTGGTATCCATACTAAAAGAAATTATTCAGCAAAATTGCCCTGAAGTTCTACAACAAGAGGGCAATATAGACATTGAAAGGATCCATAGATCACCTTCTACACCAGACCCAGAAAAGAAAACTCCCAGGAATACAATAGCCAAATTCAAGAGCTTCCAAGCAAAAGAAAAAAATCTTACAAGAAGCCAGAAGACACAATTCAAATATCAAGGAGCACCAATCAGGATAACACAGGACCTGGCAGCCTCCACGCTAAAAGACCTCAAGGCTTGGAATACGATATTCAGAAAGGCAAGAGAGCTGGGCCTTCAACCACAGATCAACTACCCATCAAAATTGACTATGTACTTCCAGGGGAAAGTATGGGCATTCAACAAAATTTAAGATTTCCAAGTATTTGCACAGAAAAGACCAGGACTAAATGGAAAGTTTGATATCCAAACACAAAAATCAAGAGAAACATGAAAAGGTAAATAAGAAACAGAGGGGAAAGAAAGAAAACTTATAATTTTTAAATTTGCCTTTTTAAGGACCTTAGTAAGATCTAATTATCTGTATTCCTATGTAGAGAAATGTTATGTATAATTCTCTGTAGTGAACTCTATTCACTATTATAGTATTCACTATTATAGTGATCTGAAGAATAATTCATAGGGAAAGGATGGAATACTAAAAGGTCTAAGATGATAGGGGGGTTAGGAAAGAGGTATGGGGGTGAATAGTAGGGGACACCAAGAGAAACTTGAGTGAATAAGAAAAATAGGTAACACACAAAGAGGGCATGGGAAGGGGCAGGGACAAATACTATTGTAAGAAGGAGATGAAGAGAGCATTAAGAGGTAGTATTAAAACCTTATTCTCAGAGTAATCAACCTGGAGAGGGTAGAGTAGATATATTATCCATTGGGATATAAAACTCTATCTAACCCTACTGACAAAGTCAGAAGGGATAAACCAAGGGGAGCAGGGTAGTGGGGAGGTTAAAAAAAAGAGGGGAGAAAAAGGGGGAGGGAATTCTTGAGGCCTTTAAAAACAAAAAGAGGGGGGGAAATAAGGGAGGGGGTAGAAAGGGAAGTAAATCAAGGGAGGGGATAAAGGATACTGGCTTAAGGCAAACTACTGGTTTAAAAGGAAATAGTTTAAGGAGAAAGGGTAGGAAAAGAGGAGGATACGAAAATGTCAGCAAATGCACAACTGATAATTATAACTCTGAATGTGAATGGGATGAATGCGCTCATAAAACGGAAGAAAATAGCAGAGTGGATTAGAAACCAAAATCCTACCATATGTTGTCTACAAGAAACACATATGAGGTG
>NW_025369451.1:0-5461 GCF_016433145.1 Gracilinanus agilis | reverse complement strand
CCTTCCTTCCTTCCTTCCTTCCTTCCTTCCTTCCTTCCTTCCTTTCTGTCATAGTAATCACTCTAAGACAAAAGGGCAAGGGCTATACAAACAGTGTTAAGTGATTTCCCAGGGTCACACAGTTAGGAAATGTCTGAGGTCATATTTGAACCCAGGTCCTCCTGACTTTAGGCCTGGTGCAAACTAGCTGTCCAATGTCATTGCACTTTCACATCAAGTCTTAGACATGTCTTATCTCCCCCTGCTAGATTGCCAGCTTCTTGAAGGCAGGAACCATATCATATTTATCTTTATATCCCTTATAGTGTTCACATATAGGAATAGCTCAATAAATATTTGTTGGAACTGAATGGTTCAAACTGAGCTTGTTGGCCTAGGTGTGTGCCCCACAGCTGTCCAAATTTCTGGGGTTGGTATTCCTGAGATGAAATTCCCTTAACCATTGATTCATGAGAGGAATGAAAACTGAGCAGTAGGGGGAAGGGAAGAGGCACGGGCCCTGGTTTGTTCTTTGTCTCTTTCTTCTTTCAGGTATGGAGGTAAACAAATTCCAACCCTCCTGCCCCAAATGTACTCTGTTCCAGATTTTGCTTCAAACCTGAAATTCCAGCCAGATAGATAAGAAGGAAGTTTCAATGAGCCCCTCAGATTCTTAGCAGAATCCAGGGAAGCTAAGGCAGACTGGGTGCATTCTGCAGAGAGCTTCTCTAGGTGGGAGGAAGGCAAACCTTGGTAACTGCAGCTGCTTCTGCTCAGGGGTCTAAGAGGTCATTTGAGCCAGAAAATTAAAGCCAATGGTGGGGCATCTGAGACTTCACAAACTCCTCCTCACCTTCATTTTCCAGGATATGCTCAGAATGTTGCTGTCTGGGGGTCACCTTGGAGGTTTGAGAGAACAGTGACTCCTGTGCTCCAGCATTTATCTTGGTTGTGTTTATAGGTACTAATGTGGTCCAAAAGATGGTTCTAATTGTGAACAGCAACCAAAACAGAAAACCTGGGAAACATTTAAATATAAAAACCAACAGGTCTATAGGGGAAGCATGGGGTTCAGGAAGAAAAAGGAACACAGGTTCATAAGAGCATAGTTATCAAGCTGGAAGGGACCATAGAAACTGAGGAACCTTTTAGTCTTTCTATTGAGTATAATCCAGTGGTAACAAGAGCAATGGCCTAGTGGTTAAGAGGCATGGATTCAAGTCCCTGTTTTGCCACTTATATGAAATGGAAGGAAGGAAGGAAGGGAAGAAGGAAGGGAGGGAGGGAGAAAGGAAAGAAGAAAGGAAGGATGGAAGGAAGGAGGGAAGGAAAGGAGAAAGGAAGAAGGATGGAAAGATGGAAGGAAGGAAGGAAGAAAAGGAGGAAGGAAGGACAATATAGCCTATTAGATAAAACCCTGAAATCATAGCTAAGAGCCCTTAGCTATTTCACCCACTTCTAAAGTGTTGAGCTAGCTGTCCACCTTCTCTGTGGCTTTGCTCAAGATTCATATATGAATATTAATGCTTGTATTACCTTCAGTCACATTAAGGTATTGCAGATATTTAGTTCACATAAGCTAAGTGAACTGAAATCTTCAGAGAAAGGGAGAATCCAGAGATGAAATGAATATTTTTATTGTTACTGCCTTTTGTTGTTGTTAAACAGTTATTGCCCCACTTGACTAACATTTTATAAACCAAATCATTATCATTATGTTCATTTTCTTTTTCTCCTCTTCCTCCCTTTTCTCCTCTTTCTTCTCTCCCACCTTCCTCTTTCTTCCTTCTTCCTCATTTTTTCCTCCTCTTCCTCCCATTTATTTTGGCAAAGATATCTCTAGAATTCCTCTCAATGTTGTTCTTCTGGATTGAGAAGTTGACCCTTTTATAAGACTCTTTTCTTTTCATTTTGTTTTGCTCTAACCTCTTATAGGTAAAAACAATTCATGCGGTTCAGTAACTGGAACAAGTACGTGGGGTATGACTTGAAAATCTGGTTCTTTAAGGAAAAGACCTAGGATGGGAAATGGGGTGGGGGTTGGGGGTGTTGTTTGTCATGTGAAACATAGGACTGACTCTGTCTTAGAGATTCCCAACTCTTTAGTGCTACTCTATGAACCATTTAGAGTTGCCACTAATAATAACTGAGATTAGCATAGGGATTTAAAGTTTTTGAAACAATTTCAGGGGTTCTTAATCTGGGATCCATGCATATTTTGATAGCTATGTTTCTTTTTTTGATGAAAAAAAAAACCCTTAATTTCCATCTTAGAATCTATACTGAGTATTGGTTCTAAGGCAGAAGAACAATAAGGACTAGACAATGGGGGTAAGGGACTTGCCCAAGGTCACATAGCTAGGAAGTGTCTGAGGCCAGATTTGAACCCAGGACCTTCCATCTCTAGCCCTGATTCTCAATCCACTGAGTCACCTATCTGTCCCCCAGTAACTATGTTTCAATATAATTGCTTTCCTTCATAATCTTATGTATATTATTTTATGCAAATTGAAAACATTATTCTGAGAAGAGGGCCACAGGTTCTACCAGACTGCCAAAGGGATCTATGATCCTCTAAAAGTTTAAGAGCCCCTTCTTTAGGAGTAGTACCTCATTTGAGCTTACCAATAATCCTGTGAGATATTAATAATAATATTAAGAGCTAGCATTTCTTTATTTTACTTTATTATTTTTAAATTAAATTAAATTTTTAAGTATTTATTTATTTGTTTTTAAGTATTTTACCATGGATACCTGATTCATGCTCTCTCCCTTCTCTCTTCCCTGCCCCCTCTTGGAGCTGACAAGCAATTCCACTGGGTTATATAAGCTAGCATTTATTTAGTTCTTTAAGGTTTGCGAAGCACAGCACATGTTATCTTAGTTGATCCTAACCCATTTTACAGATGAGAAAACTGTGGTTTAGGGAGGAAGAAATTACTTTTCCACTGGTACATAGTTGTTAAGCATCAGAGGCAGTATTTGAATGTAAGTCTTCCAAACTCCAGATGCCATTGGGCATTTTTTTTAATAGACCCTTACTTTCTGTCTTAGAATTAATACTAAGTATTGGTTCTAAGGCAGAAGAGTAGCAAAGGCTAGGCAATGGGGGTTAAGTGACTTTTCCCAAGAGGGTCACAGTGTCTGAAGTCAAATTTGAACCTAGGACTTCCCATCTCTAGGCCTGGCTTTCAATCCACTGAGCCTCCTAGCTGCCTCCTGTGGCGAGCTTTCAATCATTTAACAAGCATTTTAAAGTTCTTATTAAGTGCCAGGCATCCTGCTAAGTGCTGAGGATAAAAAATAAATAACCTCGTATACCAGCGTCTGTCTTCATTAGGACAGTCCCTGCCTCGTTTTCCCTCTCGGTTATGTAAGGGGAAGGTATGGGTTGGTGGTGATGGTGAAATATTCCCTAGAAGAACAGTTGTAGCCGTTATATTGAGCTTGCTCATTTGGTGGGAGAATTGGAAAGTTTTCATCGTCGCGTAGTTGACCTCCTTTGGTTGTCTGCTTTTAAGAAATATTATGAATGTAACAGAACCGAAAACTCTCCTCCTCAGATAACCCTTGGGTGATGCTGGGCATATGGAGCTGGTTAGTAATAACACACATAGCTGGTCAGCCCTTGACTGCAGAGCAAGGGAGAGAGGAAGGCAAACTGAAATCCCAGACCCATAGGCTCCCCTTGGCCAAGGATTGGGAGCTCCTCGGTCTTCATTTAAGTAATGGGCATTTGTTGAGCGCTTCCTGTATGCCTGGAGCTGTGTAAAGTGCCGAAACTCCAGGGCCTGCTTGAGCAGGGGCTGTGCTTGGGCTGCTGAGGGGCCTGGGTGCCCGAGCCCGACAGGCTGGATGCCTTAGTCCGTAGCTGGGAGATCTCGTGGTCCCAGAAGCCCTTGGTCCTTCCCCTGCCACCCAGGCCCCAAGAGCTGAGGTCCCAAGCACAGCCTCGTCTCCAGAGCAGGGGCTGTGATCTCCCTGCCCTTCCCAGGGATGCTCAGAGCTGCCCTGGGGAGAAGAGCTGCCTGGCTCCCTGGGTACCGAACCGAGTGGGAGGAGAAGAGCCGGGTGGAGAGAGCCATGCCTTGTTCTGCTGCGACCACATAAATATCAGAGCTGTCTGTGCATGTCTCTTCCTTTCACTAGAGGTTGCTCACTTTCACTTCTTGCCTCTTTTCAGGGTTGTTTCAGCTTATTTGACAGCTCTGTGTGTGTGTGTGTGTGTGTGTGTGTGTGTGTGTGTGTGTGTGTGTGCGTGCACGTGTGAGCACGCAAGCCAGCGTGCCCATGCGTGCAGAGCAGGGAGCAAAGAGGAGAGACCCAGGCAAGGCTCCAGCTGCTAGGAAAAACTGACCAGCAGCCTTCAGGAACAGCACGCCCCTAATGGACCGGGTGTCTATCAGCTACAGAGAGCCTAGTGCGGCTCCTCCTCCCCCGCTGCCCAGCTGCCTTCCTGCTAATGCTGCTCTAATTAACAGCAGCCTGGAGAGGCTGAAGCCTGGGCAGCAGGAGAGCATGATTTTATCCAGTAGATTCATGTCTCTGGCTTGGGAGCCAAGAGAAAAACCCCTTTCATATTGCCAGATCAATAAGCAGGTGGGTTTTCCGTTTCTTTCCCCTTTCTAGATTTTCCCTTTAAAAGTCCTTTCCAGTAGTTACGTGTTACTTCTCCCCACATCTACTCGCTCTCTTCTCACATGATGATGAGTTTCTCCAACTCCTTGGCTTTTGCATCATCTTCCTGTCGCAGCCCCTCCTTCTCCTTCCTACCCCAAACTTGCTTCTGCACAGGGTGAGAGCTCGGTGGCCTTCTTTCAGTTAGTGGTGTGGCCACATCCTGGGGAAACCAGATACTTTTCTTGGATCCAGTGTCCAGGCCCCTGCTCTCTCTGGACTCTTGGGTAATGAGTGACAAAAGAACGGTCTTTCCATGAGCCAAAGTCACCCCATTAACTCTCGTAGATGAGTTCTATAGGCCTTTTCAGCTTTAAAATTCTTTGGTTCTACCCATCAGCTCTGAGGGGTGGTGCCTCAAGATTCTAGGTAGACTGAAACTGGCATGCTTGGACTGGCTCTTTGGTCATCTTCTTAATTCACAGACCGAAACTAAACCTTACGGTTGGGAGGAACTTTAGACATTATCCACACCAAAAGTTCTTCACCTGGCACCCGCAGATAGGTGCGTCTATATAATTGGAAGGGGAAAAATGTACCTTTATTTTCACTAACTTCTAACTGAAATGTGGTATTTCCTTCAGTTATGTCTGTGGGTAGCAAATATTCTGGAAAGGGGTCCCATAGGCCTCACTGGAGGCCAAAGAGATCCATGACACCAAAAAGGGTTAAGAAGCCTTGATCTAGTCCAACATCCTTATCTCATGGACAGGAATGCTACAGCCTCTATAGAAAAGGAAAGGGACTTGGCAAAGGTCCTCTCTCTCTCTCTCTCTCTCTCTCTCTCTCTCTCTCTCTCTCTCTC
>NW_025369450.1:0-2674 GCF_016433145.1 Gracilinanus agilis | reverse complement strand
GAAGGAAGGAAGGAAGGAAGGAAGGAAGGAAGGAAGGGAGGGAGGGAGGAAGGAAGGGAGGGAGGGAGGGAGGAAGGAAAGACAGAGAGAGAGAGACAGAGAGAAAGAGAGGGAGAGAGTCAGAGAATGAGAGTGTGTTTGAGAGAGAGACAGAGAGGAGAGAGACAGACAGAAGGAGTCAGAGAATGTGTGTGAGAGAGACAGAGACAGACAGACAGTCAGAGAATGAGAGCCAAAAAATGTATGTGTGTGAGACAGAGAGGCAGAGAGAGAGAGAGAGAGAGAGAGAGAGAGAGAGAGAGAGAGAGAGAGAGGAGAGTCAGAGAATGTGTGTGTGTGTGTGTGTGTGTGAGAGAGAGAGAGAGAGAGAGAGAGACAGACAGACAGACAGACAGAGAGAGACAGAGAGAGACAGAAACAGAGAGAGACAGAGAGAGAATAGTACTCAAAGTCAGCAGACCTGGGTTTCAATCCCTACTCCAGCTCTTCTTAATTGTGTGACCTTGGGCAAGCCATTGTGCCCTGCCCACCTTACTGGGCTGTGGTTAGGAAAATGTTCTACAAACCTTGAAGTATGATAGAAGGAAAAGGTGGTGTTATCATTATTATTTGATTTATTCATTCTAAAAACACCTCTTGCCTCCTGCCTGGGTCCCGTTTCATACAAGGACTGTGCTTTGAGGGACTGACATTCACAAATGCAACTCTCTTCCCAGGCATAGATAGATAGATAGGCAGGGGCAAGTAGGTGGCACCATCATTCACAGTGCTAGACCTGAAGTCAGGAAGATCTGAGTTCAAATCCAGCCTCAGACACTTCCAGGCTTTGTGACCCTAGGCAACTCACTTAATGTCTGTTTGCCTCAGTCACCTCATCTGTAAAATGGAGATAATATATCCCAAATCCTATTCTGAAGATCACATGTGATAATAATTGTAAAGGGTTTACACAGTGTTGGGAATATAGGAAGTGCTATATCAATGTTTACCATTATTATTACACCTTAGATTTCAGTCTACTCCAAAGTTCTGACCCCCCCTCAAACAAGAATCCCATGTCAAGTCCATCCCAATATTCCACAAGAAATGGGAGCCACCGAAGGATCTAGGGAGAGGCAATAGATTCAACTGGAATGGTGCCTTGTTAGTAGAAGGGCAGAGGAGAAAGGGGTGAGGAATGGGCGGTAGCATTTTCTTAAACCTCTCCTCTACCTAGAATGAGATTTCCTTTCTGCCCATCCAAGTCTTTTAGGTTCTCCAAGGCCCAGATGGTGCTTCTACCTCCTCAATAAACCTCTCCCAAGCCTCCTCAACCCATAAGGATCTCTCCCTTCTCTGGAGTCAAAGCATTTACTGATTGTAGACATCATTTGCTAATTAATCATAAACTGCCTTGTGACATCTCTCATACCATCTGTTGTCTTTCATTGTTATTTCACTGAGGCGTTGTTTAGGCTATAAGCTCCCTGAGGGCAGGCTCCAGGGGTTCTTTTTTAATCCCTCATGGGGTCTGGCCCCGGGACCCCTGCACAGAGTGGATGCTTAATAAATATTTGGTGCTTCCTTGCTTGCTTGAGAGAGGATGGAGAAGAATAGATAGGGAGAGTAAGTAGCAGTGGTCATGGGTAAGGGTTAGAACAGGTAGAAGTATGGGAGGGGATATGTAGGGAAGTAAGTGGGGAGATGGGAAATGAGTTGGGGGAGTGGGGGAGGTAACAAAGTGTGGGGGTGAGAGATTGAAGTGGTAGCAGCAGTTAGATAGAGCAGCAGCTGAGAGGACTGGGGGAGGGAGCATTACCCAAAGTAAAAATAGGCTGGAAAATGTGACATTTATTAACTTGGATTCCAGAGGAAAGGTCACAGCATAGTGGGGAGTGGGAAGGAGGAATCCAGGAAGGTAAGAGAAAAAAAAAACAGGACAATAACCCCCTCCTTGGACCCATTTCTCTAAATGGCTGGCCCATCTCATTGCCCAGTTTCCAATCGATACCAGAATTCTCTTCATCATTCACAGACCCAATCTTGTCATAGACCCCATTCCCATCATGGACCCGTCCTCAATGTAGATGCCATGTTTATCATCTATCAGTCCCCTTCACAGATCCCATAATTTTCCTACCAATGCCATAATCAGATTCAGGATTTCCAATTGTAAGAGAAGAGAATGGGGGTGAAGGGAAACAGTGCTAAGGGGCAATGGTGAGCCAGGAGAGCTGGATCCCCAAATGAACAGGGTTTCCTCTCCCTATATGCTCAATGCTTCTCATCCAGTCCTTACTGTCTTGTAACCCCTTCTGCAAGAGACCCCTAAAAACTCTCATCATTCTCATGTCACCAGATTATCCAGTATCAAAAGGACTCCAGAGAACTGCTCCCTTCCCCCATCACTCTCACCCTGACCAGACATAAGAGTCTAAGGAATTGCTCACATGGGTTGCCTTGACCCTAAATAGGGGATACCCCTGCTTCCAAAAGCTCTATCGAGCCCTCCTTTCCCATCGAACAGCCAGAAACCTCCCCTTGTTCTTCCTCCTTCCTTCAGTTTCCTCCCTCCCTCCTTCCTTCTTCCTTCCCTTCCCTCCCCCAATACTCCTCTACCTCTTTCCCTCTTTCTCCCCACTCCCTCTGCTCTCGTTGCCTCCCTCCCCCTCCACTTCTTCATCTCCCCTCATGT
>NW_025369449.1:0-5376 GCF_016433145.1 Gracilinanus agilis | reverse complement strand
ACATCAGTAGATGCCTTAGGCCCTATCCACCCTGGATCCTGATCTTAGCTCTACCTATTGTTTCAGATTTTGGTAGTTTGCATTTTATGATGATTACCTCATAATGTTAATGTATCAGGCCACCAGCCTCTCCCCTTCCCCCCATACTGTTGTATGTAACCCCAATAAAAGTGACAAGACATCAGTTGGCAAGAGAGCTCTTGACCATCAGAGCTCCTAACCATGAAGCTCTTGACCATCAGAGCTTACTCGCTGTCTGTCTACCTTATGCCAAAACTTTCTGTGTCTGCGTGTCTTTATTCTCGCCTTATATTCTCTTTCCATTAATCCTTAACCCGTAACCCATTTTCACTCAGTCCTTGGTTCCCCTTTCTGAGTGTCCAACCCACTAGGAATCTTCGTGGAGTCGGTGGACGGCTTCATCTGGCACCCATCGTGGATTGATACCTGAGAGGAAGACTGCAGTGCAGGACTCGGGACGGTCAACGGACCTCAGGTGGCCTCTGGGGTGAGTCGCTGACCACTAGAAAATGGGTCAGAAACTTTCTTCTCACACTAGTTATATACGATCGCTAAAATCCTTAGTGCACAGGCAAGGATACAGAGTACCAGAAGCTAAACTTCAGGCATTGTTTAAGGTGATTTTGAAATGTGATCCCAAGTTCCTAGAAATAGAAGTACTCAATGTACAACAGTGGGACCAACTTGGACAGACTTTAAAGAAAGCGCAAGAAAAGGGACTTAGAGTTGCATCATCAGTATGGTTAACTTGGAAGGTAGTTAGAACAGCTTTAGAGGCAGAAACCATTCAAGATTCATTGTCCCAACCTGCCTCACTCTTAGACTTTCCTTCTAACCTGAATTTCATCTATCTTGCTCCACCCATCCCTCTGATGACTTCTTTTCCTTCACAGAATCAAGCTGACTCTCAGCTTGACCTTCCCCTCGAGCTATCTCCTGAGCTCCAGCCTTCAAAGGCTGATCCTCTGATTCCGCTTATTGCTTCCACACTTAAGCTTACTGATCCTCTACCTACCCTAACCTCTCCACTTTCATTTGTTCCTGCTGACTCTATCCCTCCACCATCTTACTCAGTTTCTCTTAGAGCCCATAGGCTTTCTGACACTCAGTTTATTCCTCCTCCACCTCATACAGCTTCTCTTGACTCTGATGAACTGACTAGTGCTCAGCCCACACCTCTTCTTCCTCCTTCTTCACTCAATACTAACTGCAGGTTTACAACCAGCCTAAACCTAGAAGAGAAAGCAGAGAAATCAGCTTCTCCAACAGAAATTAAAAATAACCCTGAGAATGCAAAAGTAAACTTAGAAAAGCAGAAAGATGTTGAATTCCAAACTCTTGAAGCTCTCAGGAACAGTGTCATTCAGTATGGTAATGCAGCCCATGACACCACGTCACTGATAGATGAGATTAGCCAGCAATCTCTACCACCAGATTTTTGGTATGAATTAGTTGGATCTGTGCTTAATGCCAAAGATTTCATAATGTGGAAGTTATTGTTTCAGGAATTATGTGAGGAACAAGCTAGAATCAACAAAAAACACCATGTAGATATTGCCTATGATGAATTAACTGGCACAGGTAAATTTAGAAGCCTTACTAGGCAATTGTTATATTCAGAGCAAACCTTTAATCCAATTGGACTAGCTGCTCAAAGAGCATGGCAGATTGTAACTACAAAACGCAATGCTACAGATTTCTTTGAGGAGACGACTCCTCATCAAGGGGCTATAAAAGCATGCCGAGATATAAAAACTTTAGACCACAAGAATCTGATGGCAGATCGATTTAAAAAGACAAAACCTGTCTGCTTTGCTTGGCACAAAACTGGACATTTTACAGGATCCTGTCCCAAATTAAAGTTGAAGTGGACTCATAAATTTTTCAAAGGGTGTCCCAAAGTACAGCATTGGGCCTCACCATATCTCCCAAGAACACAGACTAGGACAGCCACAACCAAACAGCATTTAAACTGTTTGGGGGGCCAGCCTTGAGCCCCTTAAAAATTCAGGGCACCAGAGATAAGTCTTTGATTCCCCAAAAATTTAACTCAGGTAAGAGTAGAAGCCTCATTTCTCAGGGACTAAAAACCTGCCCTGAGGTCATTGGTGAAAATACTAAAGGAAAGATACTAGTCAAATCCAAAGCATTTCACATTTTTTCAATTGGAAATGACAAAAAACTTGCACAACCAATTCTATCTCCAAACAAATCTTTGCTAAATGCAAAAGTTAGTGTGAAGTCAAATTTAAAATTTAACATTTCAAATTTAAATTGGACACAACAAATTACTAATAAAAGATTGATTATGTTCTACATGAAAAGTAAGACATTTTCTGGTATTTTTCATATACCACAAGCTCTTTGGGAAAGAGATATTTTATCTGAAGTAAATTTTAGTCTAAATACTAGTACTATAGCACAAAAAGACTTTTCAATTAGACGCGTGCTTAAGATCATAGCACAGACTTGTAATATCATATGTGACTTATATGTTGTTTATCTGATTATTTGTTTAAAGGCTGAAAAAATTAAACTAATGCAAGATACAGAAACTGTTCTGTTGTTTCACACCACACAAAATGCAATCTTGCAAAGTCAAAAGGAAAATTTTATTTGCTCTCACAATCTCCATAGACCTCAGACTGAGAGAATTTCAAAGGCAAATGGCCTAGTAACCACTACTTTGCAGGAAACGGTTAATTTGTACTCAATATTACATCAGAGTGCAAAATTTTGTGAACCTCAATTTTCTATACAAGTCAGTGAAATTGATTGGCAATGCAAATCTTGTGCTCCTTATTCTGACACTCCTCAAGGAGGCGACTGCAAAGTTGTAAGACCTGAACAATTGTGGCAAAGGGATGCATTACAATATGCCTCTTTTGTAAAAATAAAAAATGGATATGTAATTGGAGATAATTACTCTCATGCTGTATGGGCGAAAGCTCAAAATGGAGAAGTATGCAATGTTGTTGCACAACTTTCAAATATTCTTGCACATTTGGCTATTCCAAAAAAGTTAAAAAATTGGAATAATAACGCTTATACCAGCAAGAGATGGGCAAAATTGGACAAATCATGGAACATCTCTCTTAAGGCTGGTATCCCAGGAAATTGGGAATTACCCATTGGGAAAAGAGCTAAAGGAAATATAAAAGCCCAAATTCAAAATTCAAAAGCCCAAATTCAAAACCAAAAAGGATGTTATCAGGCACTTTCTAACAAACCAGTTCCAAGAAAAAGACCCAATGAATTTTTCATTTGGGGTCGAGATTGTGCTTCTATTTTCACAGGTATCAGGAATGCATGGAAGAAAACCAGAGTCATCAAGCATTCCCAGAAAAGACCAACCCAGAGAGCAGAGAAAGCAGATGTCTATCCAGCACTAACCATAGGACAGCACAGCTACCAGATCCCAGAAAAACAGCATAGGAACAAACAAGGCACGGCCACTGACTTGAGAACAGGTCTAATGAACTATCCACACAGATGAACTTTTTCATTAAGAGACAGTTTAACTGCAAAAGACTTATTAACTTGCTTACAGACATTTTATTCTAAATGCGTATGGGTATTTATTGAAGATCAACTTTTTACTTGCACCCAAAAAATTTAAATTGTATTGTACAATGTATATCTTGCAATTATTTTTGTTGGAATTGTTCCATGTTACTCAAATTTGATCTGAAAATTATTTTTCTATTGAAAGCATACAACCAATAATTCCAAAATCTCATCTTAACAATCCATTGTACAGAGATATTAGGGTATAATATTTAGGCAAAACTACAATATTATTGTAATATTGGCAGTTTTAAAATCTTACATTGGTTCGATTATTCTCTTATTATTGGCTCAATTATTCTCTTGCAAACAGAAATTGTTTCGATTCTTCCAAACATATAAGTCATAACAGCTTTTAGTCAGCTTTTATAATATGTATTTTCTATAATTAGACTTGAACTGTTTTTGTAATTTCATAACAGTACATTGGATACTGTTCACTTGCATAAGAAATTGTTTCTATTGTCCTAAATGTATATATGTGGTAATTCTCTTAACCTGTTTATGCTATATTTGCAAAAATGTTTATGTATATGTCTTTGCTAGAATTTAACTTATATAAAAAACTATTTGGATAGAAATTGCTAAAACAAACAAAAAAAAAAACTACCTTTTAATTGAAAGACAGATGTAATGATTCAGCAACCAAATAGTATGTTATAATTTGGGAATATTTGTACTTTTGTATGTGCATCAATTGTTGTATTATCCTGTGTTGAAAAACCCTTTACCTGTTGAAAAATCTCGTGCACTCACACTGTGAATTTGGTTTAGGAAACTGATCTTATTTTGAGTGAGAAACTTTTGGTTGGCTAAAAAATATTTCCACATGAAATGTGAGCCAACAGCCTAACATTTTTCATTGTTTATTTTATTTTTCATCTGTAATGAGGCATTTGATTTTACATTTTTCTTTTCTTTCCTTTATTTTTCCCATTTTATCTTTTCACTCTACTTTGGATACTGATGTATATGGGAATCAGTACCAAGATTTTGATTTTGTAGATTAGGATAATTTTTTATATATTGGCTCTATTTGTTTATCCAAAAGCTTAAGGATGTAGGAACCTGCAAGTATTTGGTAAACATCACGGGCCTAGTATGAATGATTATGTCTGATTTCAGAAGTAGGGACTGAGACAGAGCCTTTACAACTTGCCAGAAAGCCTAAGATCGAAAGAGACCTAAAATCCATATAAGATAGATGGATGTCGGTTGCTAAGGTCCTGGTTGGAGGTAAAAGGACGCAGTGTTTTGACACCCTCAAACGCAGGTCGGCCTTCTACCAAGTTTCCAACTAATATCTCAATGTGGCTGGCATCTTGGCTCCACCATCCCGAAAATCTGACATAAAATCAGACAGGGAAATAAGACTTCCCTTTCGACTCAAACTAGACCCTTCTTTCACTTTAAAGGCTTGACAACTTCTTACACCCTTGATTGCCAATGGATAACATATTATATCTCCCACATGTTTGGGAAACTGTAAGTTTCACATTAATTCGGGCCTTCTTACCTTTTCTGATTTGAAATTTTATTTTCCAATATTATTATTATTTTTTAACAAGAATCTTTTGATTGCTAGATTTCACTTTGCATCTTTTTCAAATTTTTAATCCTCTTCCTTCAATCACAGTTTTTACTTTTGTCTTTGAGATTTTCACTTTTCCCTTTTCCTTTTAGAATTTTCCATTCTTTTTTGTTTTTAAATTCATTTTTTCCCCACTCACTCTAATAATTTTTTTTCTTCTTTTTTTTTTTAAAAAGGGGGATATGTAGCAATCCAGG
>NW_025369448.1:0-5602 GCF_016433145.1 Gracilinanus agilis | reverse complement strand
CCCCAAAGAATTTGCCCAAATAGTACCAAATGGTCACCCCCTCCCAGAACAGACACCCAGAAGCCCTAGTCATTGGTTAGGCCAGCTGGAAGTGGCCCTTATTTGGTGAAGGAAATCTTTTGGCCCTGTGTGAGCTGAGAATCACTTGTTGGAAAAGGGGGAGCAGGAGGGGGGGGGCCTGGCTAAGAGCCAGCAGTGGGGGGGGGGCTGCTTCTGAGCTGGAGCCCGGCCTGGAGTGCCTCAGTGCCAAGGTGGGGGCTGGCACTGAGGCCTTCCTAAAGCAGTTCTTTACTTCCTTCAGAACTTCATACTAGAACATTCCCAAAAGCCTCTGAAATCAGGGCTTCTGCTCACTGTCTTAGAACTTTGATGCTTCTCTCCAACTGCTGTTAACAGAAACTCGAACCCTCCTAGAAGGGGGAGGGGACTTTTCTCACACAAATGGCACCTGCAGTGAGCAGTTTTTTGGGGCCCCCCATGATGTCCGGCCCTCAGGCCAGGCCCTTCTTTTGGGTCTCTGAACTCTCACTGGGGGTCTCATGGGATGCCGCAGGCTCCTGACTCTGCAGCTCCTGAAATTGGACCTGGTGAACTGGATGTCCCCTGGGGGTCCCCAACACACCGAATCTCAGGATAACACAGGGTCTCCCCCAATTCCCTATTCCTGAACCCCGCTATCCCTGGGGAGGAAGCCCCCACCCTCCCAGTCACCCAGACTGGCACCTTCATTGTTCTCTAAGGGCCTTCCCAGCCCCCATCGCCAATCCATCACCAACTTGAGGGATTTCTTTTTCTGGCTCATCTCGTCCCTGCATCTGTCCCCTCTCCAGGGACCCCTCCTTCCCCCATCTCTCTGTGGCAGGCCCTGGTCACCTCCCACTGGACTGTTCCCAGAGTCTGTTCTTGGGTCTCCCTGCCCTGAGGCTCTCCCACTCCTGGGCCTGCTCCACTCAGCTGCCAGATTCACTTTCGTTTTGCTTTTTGAACTCAAACCCTTCCCTGAAGTCCTGGAGCTCCTGTTAGGCCTCTTCTTCAGGGTTTCCCAGTTCTCCCATCTGTAAAACAGGTTCTGGCTCCAGCCTGGCTCCCTCCCTCCCTCCCAACCTGAGAAGTCGGGTCTCTCTTGGGCCGCAGCATGGGCCCAGCCCCGGCTTGGAGGCTTCAGGCCCGAATGGCGAGGCCCAGAGGAGGGAGGATGTCCGGGAAGCAGGAGCAGCGGATCTCGCCTTGCTCTGAGCAGGGACCTTCCTGAGGCCTCCATCGAGGCTGGGTTCTGAGCTCTGCTGAGGGCCCAGCTGGGAGGCCTTTCAGGGCAGAAGCAGCCCGAGTGGAGGAGCCGGACAAGTAGGGCTCCTGACCAGATCCGGAGGACATCCTGGCGGGGGAGGACGGGGGATCCCCCATGGCTGCTCCTGCCCAGTCTGGCTCCAGTCATTGTCCTAAAATGGCACCTGACCACGTGTCCCCCCCCCCCCCCCAGGCCTGGGTTCTGTTCTCTTGACAGCCCAACAGGGACTCCTTTGGGCCCTGAGAGGCCTTCACAGCCTGGCTGCCTCCCCATGGCAGGCCTCCATCCCCTCCTCCTCCCTGTATTCTTCCAGGCAGCCCGAGGCCTTGGGGGAGGCCCTCCATGACACCCGTCTACCATCTCTTGGTGTCCCCATCTGGTTCCTCAGTGCCTGGCATGTGCTCGGCCCCCCACAAGTGCCCATTTCTGGGTTCTGCTGCCTTTGGGAGATGTCTGAAGGAGAACCTGAGCTGTTGCTGGGAGGCAGCGCGGCCTGCTGGGAAGGGCTGTGGATGGGCCTGGAGACAGGGAGGGGCCCAGCTCTGACACTGTCTGTGTGACCATGAGCAATCCTCCCCCTTCTGAGCCTCAGTTTACTCATCTGTAAACAGGGACGAGGAGGACTTGCCTTCCCAAGGGGTGGTGAGAGAAGGCTTGGCCAGACCTTGGCTGTCACCAGTTCTGTGTGTGGCGTCTCCCCATTAGACTGGGAGCTCCTGGAGGCCAGGCTCTGTGTGGGCCCTTCTTTGTATGCCCTGAGCTTGGCCCGCAGCCTGGCACAGGGCAGACTCCCTCAGGGCTGGCTGACTCCTCAGTGACTCTTCTCTGTGTCCTGGCTCAGAATCCAGGACAGCCTGAGACTGGGAGCCAATCCTGGTAGAGTTTGTCTTTGATCAGTGGGAGCCCAGACTGGGGTCCGAGTCAGCCCTCGTCCTTCCTACCCGCTTCCCCTCCCCTCCCAGGGCCCTCTGGGCTGGGGTCCCAGGCTGAGCCCATTTATATGTTGTTTCAGGCCTCCGTGACATTCAAGGATGTGGTTGTGGACTTCACCTGGGAGGAGTGGAGGCTCCTGGACCCTTCCCAGAAGGAGTTGTACTGGGAGGTGATGCTGGAGAACTACAGGAACCTGGTGTGCCTGGGTGAGGAGGGCTGCTCTGAGGCCTGGGGATCTGCCCATGGAAGGGGATCTGCCTCCTTCTCCTGGGCCCTGTCCAGGGTGCAGCAGGGATTCTCTGGCCTGGGACAGCCTGAGCAGTTCTTATCCTAACCAGGCCAAAAGCCAGGCTGCCCCTGCCGTGAAAGGCTCTTGTCTTGTTTGTCCAGGAACCAAGTGCTCCATTGTGTGGTCCCAGCCCAGCTCTGCCCCCTCAGGCCACAGGGGCCTTCTAAAGGCTCAGGGGAAGTACCTGAAGTCAGGGAAGCTCCAGATACCTCAGTATTGAATGGATCAAATGAACCCCTCGTCCTTCTGAACCTACTAAGTCCTGCATAGCAAAGCCAGGGCAGGTTCTTAGACTGTCAAGGAACAACCAACATGAATTACAGAGAGAGAGAGAAAGAAAGAAAGAGAGAGAGAGAAATGGGGAGCCAGAGTCAGGTTTTTGAGATTCCTTACTGGTGAGGACTTTATTAGGAAAACTGATACACATTGATTACAGAATTGACCTCAGTGGTAGACAGGGGAAACAATAGAGCTGGTTACTTCAAAGATAGAAGGTCCAGTCTAACATAGGTTAGCCAAATGTTTGTATCTGGAGAAGCTCATATTTTTTATCACTATGTGACTATTGATAAGGAAGTTGGGAAGAGAGGAGAACTGAGATTCTTGGAGACAGTGTTTGATATGCTAAAGGCAAGGATGCTTGTGATGCTGATTAGGAAGGCTAAGGTAAGCACCTTCAGAAGGTGTATTTCCATGTGTATTCAGCCAGAATTGGCCAAGGAATAGACTTTTAGGAATTTAGAATAATCCCCTAAATCATTTCCTTTTTTGAGGGTTTAGGACTCCTTAACTCATGAGAATTTCTGAAATCTTCATGACTAGAAAAATGCTTTTGCCATTATATCTGTTTTTTACTGAATCCTGGGTTTTGCCATCAAACTCATTGTAGCAACCTCATTTAACTTAAGGTACTTTGTCCCTTGCAATCACTTCAGAACCCCTTTCCATTCCTTGTCCATTCTTGTGTCTTCCCAGGAAAACAAACCAGATCAGCTTTGAGATGTTTTCTCTAAGCTCCTCCATGGCACACAAGCTCCTTATATTTTACTAGCTTGTTCGTAAGGGTCTGAAAGGTTTGGTTTTTGAGATCATCCTCCCTCTTCATCACTTTGTCCTTTCCCATGACTAGGCCTTGCTGATGCCAACAAGGATGTGATCTCTGATGTGGAGTCAGGAGAACCACTTTGGATTCCAACTGGTAGTGTCCTAAGAACCTGCTATCCAGGTGAGTGAGTGAGTTGAGTGAGTGGATGAATGCCAGGCCCCCATGAGGTCACAACATCCCATACATAGCTGTGCTGGTTATTCGTCTCTCAGCCCACAGAAAATGGGCCCCTGGGTGATCCCCTCAGTGACCATTTTGGTCAGGGACTCTTCTCCCAGCCATAGTGTAGGAATTAAAATTAAGGGTTTGACTAAAATATATGAAGATTATTAATAATAGTGGTTGCTGATTCAAAGTATTATTGCTCAAAGTCGAAATGACTTTAAAAGCTTTTATTTACAAAAGAGTTTGAAAGAGTGAAAGTAAAGAAATACAAAAGGATAGAGAAGACTTTAGGCTACCTAACTAAATATTGATCCAGTGCTTGACTTAGCCAGGACTTGTTGACCTTCAACCAGAATTAAACTCTTTCCAGAGGTCAGTAAAGGAAAGCCAGCTATTCCCTAACCCAAGTTCCCTCAAAGAGGCAGGTCAAGACCAATGATGACTCCAGGTGAAGGTGAGTCCTGATGTTGACTTTCTTCCTTGAGTTGACCTTCCTTAAGCTGACTTCCTCCTTGAAATCCAACTCCTTCTTGAAGCTAACTTCTTTCTTGGAGTTGACTTCCCTTGCCCCAGAAATTCAGGGCTTTTTCTAGTGGCTTCTTATCTCTTCCCTTTTTCACAAGGGCCAATCATAGCTTCCAAATTGTCTAGCACTGCACAGGGGGTAGTGTCTGTAGGATCCACTTATCATCTCCTGATGGTTAAGTTCTCATCAAAAAGATGCACAGTTTCCTGGCTGATTGAGTTTTGGAGGGTATGAATACACTAAGTAGTACTTGTGAGCTCCTCCACCTAGTTCAAGTTTGTGTTGATTCGATCAAAAGGTAGACAAAAGTGAGTTAATCCTATCTACACAGTCTGGTGAGGTACTAGGTAGAAGTACTTAAGTTATTGTCTTTTTTTTTCCTCTTTTATTTTTTTATTTAAACCCTTACCTTCTGTCTTGGAGCCAATACTGTGTATTGGCTCCAAGGCAGAAGAGTGGTAAGGGTAGGCAAGGGGGGTCAAGTGTCTTGCCCAGGGTCACACAGCTGGGAAGTGTGATGCCAGATTTGAACCTAGGACCTCCCGTCTCTAGGCCTAACTCTCAATCCACTGAGCTACCCAGCTGCCCCCACTTAAGTTATTTTCAACCAGGATAGACAATACAGTATAGAATTCTCTTTCACAATAGATTCTCAGAGAACTCCTTCCTGCCTTCTCTACTTTGTTTGGGTGATGTTGCCTCAACCGATATGGATAGGAATGTTCAGGTTCTGCTGGTACTTTCACAGTACAGGAATGCTAGTCCACTGTGGGTAGCACTTTGTATTGTTTTAGTCTTTTTTGGATAGCAAATTGGAATTCCTGAGTGTAGGAGCTACATGTAACTTCTTTTTCTTAGACCCAGTGATCATATTCCCATGACTCCTTCCAGTGGGTTAATTCTCCAGGGAATGTGTTTATATATGTTTGTGTGTAATAAGATACAAATAGCAAAATAGCTATATATATGTATGTGTATATATATAAAATCCAGGTTACATTGTTCATATTGGTATAGAGGAGCCAGTATTTATCACCATGTTCAAAGATTTTCAGTCTCCCAAGTCACTTTACTCATATTCAGCTAATTTAATATATTGGTCCATATCAAGGGATGTGCTCAGTGAATGCAAAGAAATTTCAGAAGACACGTAAACTGATTTCTATTTACATGAAAACAATATGAACAGTGTTTATAACAGCCAGATTATTGGTGAAGTGACTCCTGGATAAAAGCTAATTCATCTAAAGAAAAGGTGTATTTATACTTTTTCTTTCTTTCAGATTGGGAGACTAG
>NW_025369447.1:0-3655 GCF_016433145.1 Gracilinanus agilis | reverse complement strand
AGGGGAGACGAGTTACCCACACGTGACAATAAGTAACAAATCAAGAATAAGGGACTGCCCTTTGGGCAGTCCAAATCAATGTAGAAACTGCCATTTGTCCATTTGAATTAGAAGTGGACCACAGGAAGTGATGAAAGACACGATCTCTTTAAGTAAGTTAGTGAACTTCCTGTGGGGGCAGTTGCTGTCTTGAACTGGGAGCAGAAGCATCTCCTGAGACCACAGAACGCTTACACTCTGTATTGTCACGTGGGTAAGTTAGGCTGACTTCCTTGGCCTAGCTAGGCCAAATTCTAAACTCTGCCTATCTGGCTGTTGGGTCTTGTGGCTTACAGCTTCATTTATTAAGCCTTTTAACCTTCTCTCTCCTTCCAGGCCTTTGGCCTGGATTAGCCTCTCCTTTTCCTTTTATTCCTACTTTTACCTACCAAATTGTAAATAAACTCCTCAACCCAATGCTGACTTGGGTCTGATTTAATTATGGAATCAACCTGAATTGTTGATTTCTGGAGGCCACACATTCTAATATATATCTATAAATACTTAAATTTTGAATTCTTATAGTACTAGCAGCAATGCAATGACCCAGGACAATTCAGAGGGATGTATGGTAAAGAAGGTTACCCACATTCAGAGGAAGAATGCAGGAGAGGAAACATATAAGAAAAACAACTGCTTGAACACATGGGATGAGGTGGACATGATTGGGGATGTAGACTTGAAACTACCACACTTATGCAACTATCAACAATTTGGAAATAGGTTTTGATCAATGACACATGTTAAAACTAGTGGAAATGTGCATCAGCCATGGGTGGGGGGAGAGCGGGGGGTTAAGGGGAAAGCAGGAGCATGAATCATGTAACCATGTTAAAAATGAATATTAATAAACGTTTAAAAAATTAAAAAAAAACTGAAGGTCTACAGAACCATTGTACAGACTTTATTGTTGAATGCTGTTAAAACCTGGACAGTATACTAGCACCATGCCAGAAAATTGAATTGCTTCCATTTGAATTATCTTAGGAAGACAAAATAAGATTCCCAACACTAAGATCATTCCTTGAGATCAACTGCCAGGCTATTTCAAGAGAGTGTAATTCCAATTGAATGACTTTTACAAAGACCTCACCTGTGTTCACGTGTAGGCCAGCAAAGCTTGTACAAGAACACTCTCAAGATCTCTCTGAAGAACTTTAATATCGATTGTGAGACACAGGAGATATTGGCATAGGACCACCCAACATGCATCAAAAGAGGCTCTGTGCTCAATGAGCAAAGCAAAATCATGGTAACACAAAAGGAAACATGAGATGCATAAATCTGGATATCTGCATCCCAAATTTTCAATGAATTATTTGTGCCTAATCTGTGTTAGAGTCTACCAAACTCATATTGGACTGATCAGCCACAGTTGAACACACTCTCTCTTGATCTCCATATCATGATGTCTTTGGTCCTTTTGCAGTAGGAAGGATGAACAACAAACCAGTTATTAGAATGTGTTTCTGTGTTGATAAGTAGGATTGACAGTAATATCTATAAGCAACCCTCTGGATATATTGTTATATCAAATTGAAAGATCACGAGGGGATAAGAATAAATTGGAAAAAATGAATTTTCCAGGCCAGAAGGTGGAAGGTAAATTTTTCCTAGGAAAATTTCCAAGTAGGAGAACTGGATTAGCTGGTAAAGTTCTTATTCCTGCCTCCAAAACATAGAGATGCTGGCTGTATTTTCTCTATTGCCATTCTATCTCTGGTGCCTGAAAAAATCAATTAGACATATACTGATAAATTTTAAAGTACTGAGACTGGTAGCCACACAATTCCTTGATGAGCACAGTGCTTAGACTGAGAAAGTGAGGGCTGGCCTGAGAAACTCCAGGGTTTTAACAGGAGGGACTAGGTATCTCACAAACCCTGTATCCTTTCACTTTATTTCCTTGCAGGGAAATTTGCAAGAAATAATTCTGGTATGGATAAAAATTGGCAAAAAACAAACAAACAAACAAACAACAAACCTCTTCTTTGGGTGGTCAATGATCAGTTTTGTGATTTCTTATGGTCTTTTCTGGTTAGGTTAAAAGAAATTTGTCAAGCCTTAATTTTATAATGGAAGGTTAGCAAAACAGTTTGGGGGCAGTCTGGTCATTTTAATGTGTGGTAATTGCCTGTAGATTTGGAAGTTCAATTATTCTGGGTCAACTCTATTTTGATTTGGGAACTGGTTTAAACAACATCCAAGAACTCAAGAGGATCTTCTGAAACTAAAATCTTGGAAAGAATTAAAGTGCTGAAGCTTTTTACCTAAATTAGCTCTTGTTTGTCTGTGGTTACTGTGATTCTAATTCTGACCTCACCTTCCTGAAAAAAAAGGGACTTACAAATATGCCTTTTGTTCAAATTTAATGGGAGATGATGCAGGAAAAATTCTGAGAATATGTTTTCTTCATTTTTAGGTTCTTTATTGTGTCTAGGTTGGGTGGGTAAGGAAAGAAAAAAATTTAAATAAGAGGAAGAATTGCTCTTTACAGAAAAAAAACTAAAAAGAAATCTAATTATCATGTATTAATTATTCATTGAAAATGTTCTTTGATACAAATTGCCCAGATTAACGAAAGAAGAAATAGAATACTTAAATAATCCCATATCAGAAAAAGAAATAAAACAAGCCATCAAGGAATTTCCTAAGAAAAAGTCCCATCAGATGAATTCACAAGTGAATTCTATCAAACTTTAAAAAAAAATTAATCCCAATACTGTATAAACTATTTGGGAAAATAGGCAGAGAAGGAATCCTACCAAATTCTTTTTATTAAACAAACTTTAAGCCAGGAAAAGCAAAAGCAGGGAAAGAAAATTATAGGCCAATTTCATCAATGAATGTAGATGCGAAAATTTTAAATAAGATACTAGCGAGGAGAATACAGCAATATATCACAAGGATTATTAACTATGAGCAGTTGGGATTTAATTTAATATTAGAAAAACTATTCGCATAATTGACCATATCAGTAACCAAAGTAACAGAAACCACATGATTATCTCAATAGACATAGAAAAAGCCTTTGACAAAATACAATACCCATTCCTTTTAAGAAAACATAGGAATAAATGGGTCATTTCTTAAAATGATGAGTGGTATCTGCCTAAAACCATCAACAAGTATCATCTGCAATGGTGATAAGTTAGAAGCCTTCCGAATAAGATCAGGAGTGAAGCAAAGATGCCCATTATTACCACTATTGTTTAGTATTGTTTTAGAAATGCTGGCTTTAGCAATAAGGAAAGAAAAATAATTTGAAGGAATGAAAGTAGGCCATGAGGAAACTAAACTTTTAATCTTTGTAGATGATATGATGGCCTACTTAAAGAATCCTAGAGAATCAACTAAAAAAAACTAGTTGAAATAATTAATAACTTTAGTAAAGTCGTAGGATACAAAATAAAACCACAAAATCATCAGTATTTCTTTAGACAATACCTGGGAATCTACTTGCCTGGGCAAACACATGAATTATACATGAATTACAAAATACGTTTCACACAAATGAAGTCAGATCTGAACTACTAGAAAAATATTAATTGCTTGTGGGTAGGCTGAGCTAATATAATAAAAATGACAATTCTACCTAAATTAATGTACTTATTCA
>NW_025369446.1:0-9083 GCF_016433145.1 Gracilinanus agilis | reverse complement strand
TGGAACTACTTCCTCTTCTTCTATTTCTATTTCATTTGCTCTCTTTTAACTTCCTTGAAAGCTGTCAGTTGTCATTTCTTTTCTCTTTTCCTGTTGCTTACTCATATTTTTTCCTTCCTGGTTCTACTAGTTTAAGCAGATGTATTTTATGATCTTTGATGAAAGATCTTCCCCCAGCTGGCAATGGAGGTTTCGAATTACTTTCTCTACCCTCTGAGGACTTCTTGTCTGTCTAAATGTTGGGTATAATCCTGTATTGATTGGATTAATTTTACTGCTTAATCTGCCCTGAGGCTAAAACCTCCAGAGGAGGGAAAAAGAAACAAAACAAAAAGGAAAAAGAAAAAGAAAAAACCTGTGGGTGGGTCAAGAAGGAACATTTTTGCTGAATTGAGCTCCCCAGCAGTGGGGTTCCCCTGGGCTGTCCACAGTGTTTGATCTGGTTTTCTTTCCTCTTGAAGCCCTGTGTTCTGTATCTCAGTTTGAGGAAGCCAAGCTGTCTGGTCTGGTGTTTGGCTCTCTCTAAACCACCATCTTCAGGATGTTTTCACTGTGTTTCTCTGCTTTTCTCCTCCAGCCACCTCTCCAGTGCCTGTGTTTAACTCCCTGAGTCTGTTGCCATCAAGGCCCTCTATCCCTACCACTGAGTTCACTCTCCCTGAGATTTCCCAGGTTGCTGGAGACTCCACATAGTATGTGGGGGAGAGGTCCTGGGATTCCCCTTCTAAGCCCTCAGACCCCACAGTTCAAGAATTGAAGCCTTTTTCTTGGCGTACCTCTTTAATTGTGCTGTAGTAGGGTACCCCATGCTCTGTCTCATTATTAGATGTGGTTCTCTTTCTTCTCAAAGCTCATTGTTTTAGTGTGTAAGGGTGTGGAGGTTTTAAGATTTACTCCATCTAAGCCACTATCTTCCCAGAAATCCCTTCATTTAATGATTTAATTAATTTTGGGGAGGAGGGCAGGCTAGGAAATCTTTTGTCTGAGGCTTAGTATAGGAGGAGCAACAGGAGGCAGCTGCCACCCCCCTTCCCCTGAGGGTAAAAAGCTAGGTGCTTCCTGACCTGACATAGAAAGAGGAAAATTGTGGATAGGTATAAAGTGAGAAGAGGAATCCAATTGTCAGAGAGTTTATGGAAGAGAGTCACGTGAGTTAATACAGGTTAGAATAAGGCTTTCTGTAGTTTGAACAACAATGTCTAAATCAATGCACATTGAAATACTTGGAACCTTGAATACTAAATCCCTGGTTTCTTTGATTATTTTGCATACAATTTGTATTCAACTCCATTCAGCTTTGAAAAAATCAATTTTTTGAAGAATTCTTTTCTGCCCCATAAGAATTTAACAGCTTTATTAACTCATTAACCCCTTCCAATTTCTCGCTGGGTGAAAACAGAGAGGGAAAAAAAGGAATATGTGGTGATTAAATAAGGAATAAATAGGTGGAATCTATTCTTTCTCATAATGAGTATTCTTGAAGAATATACAAATATATATGGGAAGCCAATGAGAGAATAAATAAAAATCTGAGACTCCTCTTTGAACCCCTTTTGTTATCCTTGTGATTTCTTCTTAAAATTAGTATGACCTTATTGGAAAGCTTTAAGTTCCTAGCAAACCAACATTTAAGAGGTTAACATTCTTCCCCCTTGGTCAGAAATGCAGCCAAGGCTGAAATCTTAGTTTATTTGCCACTGAGAAAAATATTATCAGACTTGGCTTGATGATAACAAATATATAATAAACTTGCAACTCAATGGCACTTCAGAGAAGCAGCTGTGAGTTAACTGTTGTCAAGATCATCTCCCATGTCCCCTTATTTCTTTATCAACTAAGGTGTCCTTATCAGATTATAGGAGATGATAAATAGATCTCAAGATTTGGCACCTGATCACAGGGACCTTGGGTAGTCACTGGATACAGGTAAAAATTTGCCCTCCCCCTCAGAAAACTCCCAAATTATGACACTTTAGTTTCTGCCCAAAGAAGGGAAAGAAATCCAGAGTTTTCAAAACTCTCCCCTTAAGGAGAAAACACTAGATGTAAAAGAATAGATTACCAGAATCAGACACTGTGAATCAAAGAAAGAAATCTTTTTTTTTTTGATATAACAAAGCATATCCTCAGAAAATGGGGAGTAAAAATAAGTAAAGAACAGCTCACTAAGTTTCTTGATCTCAATCAAAATTGTAGTCTGTGGCTTCCCTTAGAATTTTGGCAAAAAGTTGGCAATGATTTGAAAAATTATTATACTGAGCAAAGATCAGAACAAGTGTCAGAAAAACATTTCATTAGCTGCTGAAAAAACAACTTTGTTATCCTGTTAGAATGCAGAGAATGAAATCTTTGAGGTTTTAGTTTTAGAATCAGAGGAGGAGGAAGTGGTTCATAGTAAATCAAAATGGGATTTAAAAAATCGAATGAAAAAGCCACTAGCAGCGGAACTTCCTCCACCGAAAAAAAACCAACCTCTCTTCAACGGAGGAAAGAGAGATGAAAGCAGAGGAGCCTCTGCTGCTTGAAGCTCCAGCTCCGCAGTCACAGCCTCCAAATATAGGTTTTAAAGGTGCCCTCAAAAATGCTCAGAAGGACTGAGATATATTATTCTGTTGCCTAGTTATTTTTAGAGCAGATAAATTGGATGATGATGAAGTAGCTCCCACATGGGAGCCTCTTGCCTACAAAGTGTTAAAAGAAATCAAGACACCCTGTGTTTCATATGGTCCTTCTCCATACACTTTATATTTGGTGATTTGGGAGGAGGGTGGGCCTTTGGATTACTTCCTTGGATTGGAGTCACACAGCAAGATATTCCCTTTCTGGAGAGGACTACCTTTTTTGGAAATCAGAATTTGATGAATTGGCAAAACAGAAGGCAGCCATCAATAAAAAACAGTATATCAGTTTCCAAAGAAATGTTACTTGGAAAAGATGAATGGGAATTACATGCTGATCAGATTAATTTACCTAGAGAAGCTCTAATTCAATGTAAGATGTGTACCTTAGAGGCATGAAAAAGAATCCCAGTAACTAAGAAAATGTGCACTGGTTTGCCCCAGATTAGACAAGGCCCAGAGGAAAGATACTCAGATTTTAGAAAACCTTTAAATCAGGAAGTTAAAAAAATAAACAATTGATGAATATGTAATCCAGATAATAATAATCAAAAAGTTTGCCTATGATAATGCCAGTGAGGTGTGTCCAGAGCATGCTTCAAAATGTTAAAAAATCTGGGACTATTAAAGAATATGTGAAAGCTTGTGAGAACTTTACTGCAGGATATAAGCAGGGTATAGTCATCATGACAGCCCTGAAAGATAAAACATATTCTGAAATGATTAAGGCTGAAAGGCTGTACAAAACTCTTGTTCCAATTCCTCTAACACTTTGTGTCCCAGATGTGAGAAAGGTTACCATTGGAAGAGAACTTGTAATTCCAAATTCCATCAAAATGGTTACAAATGACCTGCTAAGAGATTTCAGGGAAGATGGCCAACCACCAGCCCCAACAATGACAATATTTAATCCAAGAATTCATAGTAGTTTAGCCAGTTCCTTGCTAGAGTTAACCAATTTCCTGAATGATAAACTTTTTTCTCCAGATTTCTTTAGCCACATAAGATATGATTTATTGATCTTTTGATAGGATGTCTTATATTAGAAAAAGAGTGAAATGCCCGGGAAATATGTCTTTGATGAGTCTGTGTGTCTATACATCGTGTTTGTGTTTCTGATCTGTTTGTAATTTAAGTTTTATAGTTTTGTTTGTCAGTGATCACAATGGAATTTTGGAGAAAATAAATCTCTCTCCTTCTTATTCATTCTGGAGGAATGGGAAAGACAGACAGAGGAGATTGAAATTCAAAAAAATAACATCTCTAATGGATTTCTGAGTGTTTTAAACTCTAAGTTGATTAAAAGAAATCATATTCTCAGCTCTCATTAAGGTGAGAATCAACAAGATAATTTGTCTACATTTCTTCTTCCATTTCTTACTGGCCATAAGAAAGGGAACACAGAAATCATAAGACAATAAAAGGGGGACAGATTTAATCCCACCACCAAATTCTATCAACAGGTTAAATACTGAGGTATATATTTAATCAAAATTACCAAGGATTCTAAATGCAATTAAAGAAAAATTTTATTTAGATAGAAAAGCAATGATTCTGAACTGTGTACTGAAGTAAACAAGTGCAATTTAAAACTTTCTTAGCTGATCAGGACCATCAGTTTTGAATAGCTATTGATGCTGTAGTATAAGTTTATTGACTACCAGTTGGAAAATGGAATTTCAGTCAATTTGAAATGTGTCCAAAATTTATATTGAAAAGATATCTATTAAGATTTGCAGTGTGTGAACTATAGATTTAAATATGAAAGAATAATTGGTAAACGTAGGAAGAAACATTGTTAAGAGGGTTTTAATCAGGGACAATTTGGATTCAGTGAAATTTAAATTAATATTCATTTGGAAGTGATAAATCATCAAGGTTTTAAAATAATCATGCAAATTTTGTAAATTCAATAATTAAAACGTTAAAGAGCACAGCCACTCAAGAAGCGGCTACAGCCTTGGACATGTTTAAAAAATAATTTAATCCCTTCTACACATAGGAGGCAGAGCCTCTGACTAGAATTATTTTCAGAAACAGGGAAGAATAGTAATTATTAGAGCAATTTAAATCTATGCTTTAAGGCACCAGATCCTAGTCAAATTACATCTTCTATGTTCACTCTTTCTCTAGTCCTTAAAGGTTAATTGAATAGATTGTATTCTTATAATATTGCTCATTAGTAGTGTTGTGAGGAAGATTAGGTAGTAGTAATTAAAGTATTAAGGTTGAACCTAGCAGGAAGGCTGGAGCATTCCAAGATGGAATGAAGGGGCAGGAAGGAGTGGCTTGTGCTCTGAGAGAGACTCCATTAGTGGTTGGTAATAACTGCTGTTAGCCCTGGGAGATCTCAGAGTAAAAGACACCCTGCATCCTGATTTCCCTGGGATCCTGAGTGGTGGTAATTTCCAGCAAGAGGACAAGACCTACAGAGAAGCACCAAGAAGAGGAGAAGCTTGGGATCTGGTGGACAGCATCTCGAGCATTCTCTTTTCACTTGGATTCCTTGGACCACCTAAGCTTTTGGCATCAAGAGATCATCCGTGGATTACAGCGAGAAACCCCAAAGCCACCCTCAGACCCATTTGCTGTGCTGCTCAAATCTGGCTGGTACCAGGTTTGAGGCCTTCACAGTGACTCCTGCACTGCTCCTTTGGCCCTGTCAGCTTAGATCACTAAGATTAGATTAGAATAAGTCCTCCCCTTGCCCTGTGTTTTTGCCGTTTAGGTCTTAAGTATAGAAATCCCTTTCCCACATTTATTTTAGTTGTACATAATTAAAACCATTAAAACTTTTACCTTGCCTGTTGGTTTCAAAGTCTCTGTCCTAGGGAGAGCCAGGTGGCAGTTGAGACCAACTGCTCCATTAGCTTCTCCTTTATAAATTTGGAAGCTATACCGTTTAGTGTATATATATATTTAGTATTGATATGTCTTCAGTGTTCATATTGCCTTGTATTAGGATGTGTAGTTACCTTCCCTATCTCTTTTAACCTTATCTCTTTTTACTTTGGCTCTGTCAGAGATCATGATAGAAACCCCCGCCTTCTTTTTCTCATTTGAAGCTCAATAGATTTTGCTCCATCCTCTCATTTTCACTCTACGTATGTCTGTCTGTTTCATGTGTTTTCCTTGTAGACAACATATTTTGTTTGATTTTGTTTCCTAATCCACTCTGCTTTTTGCTTCTGTTTTATGGGCGACTTCATCCCATTCACATTCAGAGTTATAATTATCAACTGTATATTCCCAGACATTTTGATTCTCCTTGTTCTGTCCTTTCTTATTTCACTGTTTCCTTCTTACCTGAAGTCAAAAAATGTCATATTCCTTTCCCTCCTTTTGCTATAATCAAAGCAAAGTGATATAATAATTATAATAATTATATCACATCTTTCAATGAATTTTAATGCATCCATTACGGGGCTTCCTGGGATCTAATCCTCCCAAGACACTAACCTTGGACTCACCCTAATTATTCCTGGGGGACAGAAGGCCTCCAACCTTCTGAAGTTCTGTATTTTGTCTCCAACATTTCAGACAACTACCTTCCCATTCATCTTAATTGATACTCTTCCCAACTTTCCCAACCTGCTTCCTCAGGGAAGACAGGAAATGCACTAATCAGAGGTCATCACTCAGAAACAGGTGAGGAATAGGACCTTCACCTCGGGACTTGGCATAAGATGTCCTTCTATCTCTCCCAGAAATTAAGCCATCCACTAAGCCTCATGCCCATTCAGAGTCCGGCTTCCCCACATAAAAGAGTCACACAATCAGGCACACTGCACAGACACACTGCTCAACTCTGGAGAGTCGTCACGAAATCTGAGAGAGAACTTCCCCTGTCCCTGTGATCCTCAGGGGGTCACATACTGAGGACGAGGCCCCAAATGTTGGGGTCCGATTGTATGACTACCAAAGGAGCACACAGAGACAATGCGATTCAAGCAAGGAGAAGTCTTTATTCGTAGCTAGCTAGGGGAGCTCCAAGGCAGCACATTCAGAGTAGAGTTTAAATACATTTTTGAAGCTTTGATCTGGTGCCTATGAGGTAACAAGGCTTTACCCTAGAGATGAAAGGACTCATGTCTTCAGTCTGGTGTTTAGGAAGAAGCAAGACTTTACCCTAGAGATGAAAGGACTCAGAGTTTCGGTCTGGAGCTTAGGCTTGGGAAGAAACAGGGCTTTTGCCCCGAATATGGTGGGGTGAAGACATACTTGGAGACCTTGTTATTCATGGAACTTTGTGGGAACATTCTGTAGTTACACAAGAAGCAGGTATAAGGGACAGGGGTCAGTGGACCAGTTTTAGTTTCAATCATTTACTTTACTTCACAAGCTGCTAAAAAGAAGTCATTCAGATATCAAGGAACCACAGTTAGGATAACACAGGATCTGGCTGCATCTACATTGAAGGACCGGAAGGGATAGAACACAATATTGCAGAAAGCAAGAGAACTGGGTCTACAACCAAGAATCAACTATCCAGTAAAATTAACTATATTATTGCAAGGGAAAGTATGGTCATTCAATAAAATCGAGGACTTCCAAACATTCACCAAGAAAAAATGGATTTAACCAGAGAGTTTGCTGCCCAAACCCAGAACTCAAGTGAATCAACATAAGATAATTAAGAGAATGGGATGAGGAGAAAAAAAAATTATTTTCTTTAAGGGATCCAACAAGTTCAATCAATTTATATCCCAAGAAGAAAGAAGGTATTGGCAAATGTTAAAAATTGTTATTACCAACAGAGTAACTAGAAGAAGTTTATATAGAGGAACAGGGACACACTGTATAGGATGAAATGCCAAGCAATATACAAATAAATAAGTAAATAAATGAATAAACAAACAAATAAATAAATGAACAAACAAACAAACAAATAAATATATGTAGATAGGTAGGGGTAAGTAGGTAGTTATAAATATATATAAAACTGGAGGGAGGGAAGATAATAATAAGAAAGATAGGAAAAAAACAAAAAGGAATAAATTTATATTGCACAAAGAAGCACTTGGGAACAACAGGGAAAAATAACAATGCACTGTAAGGGTAAGGAGGTTAGAGAGAGTAAATATTCAATACTTAAGTGCATTGAAATCAACATAAAGAGAGAAGAACAATCAGATCTATAGGGGCAGAGAATTGATTCAGGCTCTGTAGAGAAGTAGAAGGGTAACAAAGGACTGGTGGGGAGGTAATCAATACTAGGGAGGGGGAAGCCTTGGAGGGGAGAGAGGTGTGGCTTTAAAGAACAATAAGAGGGCATAAGAGGGAGGGGGAAGAAAGGGAAGTACAACAAGGGAGGGGATTATTGGAACTGATTAAAAACAAAACACTGGTATAGAAGGAAACAGTGAAAGAAGAAAGGACAGAACTAGGAGATAAAATCAAAATATCTGGGAATGCACAGTTGATAATTATAACTCTGAATGTGAATGGGATGAACTCAACCATAAAATGGAAGCAAATAGCAGAATGGATTAGAAACCAAAATCTGACCATATGTTGTCTACAAGAAACACACATGAGGCAGACAGACATACATAGAGTGAAAATGAGAGGATGGAGCAAAAACCTTTGGGCTTCAAATGAGAAAAAAAGTCAGGGATGGCTATCATGATCTCTGACAGTGCCAAAGTAAAAATAGATAAGGTTAAAAGAGATAGGGAAGGTAACTACATCGTAATAAAAGGCAGTATAAACAATGATGAAATATCAGTACTCAATATGTATGCACCAAATGGTATAGCTTCCAAATTTCTAAAGGAGAAGTTAGTGGAACTCAAGGAGGAAATAGATAGCAAAACCATACTAGTGGGCAACCTCAACCTTCCCCTATCAGATTTAGATAAATCAAACCAAAAATAAATAAGAAAGATATAAGAGAGGTGAAAGAAACCCTAGAAAAATTAAAGTTAATACATATATGGAGAAAATAAATAGAAACAAAAAAAGCAATACACCTTCTTTTCAGCAGCACATGGAACATTCACAAAGATAGACCATGTAATAGGGCATAGAAACATGGCGAACAAATGCAAAAAAGCTGAAATAATAAATGTAATGTTCTCAGATCCTAATGCTATAAAAATGGTTATTAGTAAGAATACATGGAGAGGCTAACCATAGACTAATTGGAAATTAAATAATATGATTCTCCAAAATAATTTAGTGAAAGCACAAATCAACAGAGACAAATCATAATTTTATTAAAGACAATGATAATGATAAGACATCATACCCAAACCTATGGGATGCTGCCAAAGCAGTTCTTAGGGGAAAATTTGTATCACTGAGTCTATATTTTAACAAATTAGGGAGGGCACAGATTAATGAATTATGCATGCAACATAAAAAACTAGAAAATGAAGAAATTCAGAATCCTCAGATGAAAACTAAATTAGAAATACTAAAAATCAAAGGAGAAATTAATAAAATCAAAAGTAAAAGAACTAT
>NW_025369445.1:0-1740 GCF_016433145.1 Gracilinanus agilis | reverse complement strand
ACACATATATATATATATATATATATAGGCTTGACTTGTAATTTTGTCAACATAGGGAATTCTCAGTAAGGAAATTCCATTTACCAATGCAGATCTCCAGATCTGTGCCTGTTCTACAATTTAAAATCTTAAGAGAATTTCCTGGGGGAAAAATGGAATTACATGACTTTCATAACATCACATAGGGAAGACCAATGGGTCAGAGGCAAAGATAGATCTTGAACCCAACTCTTCACACCTCCAATGATGGTTTTCTCTTTACTCCAACCCTTGGGCTCACCATTGTAATGCCACAAAGGGAAGTACTTCCTTTGGGTTACATTTAAATGCAAGAATGCCATTTCAACCACAATGAATAAAGATAACTGCTACTAAGAATAAAAAAAATAAGCAAATCATTTTGATAATTTCCCAGTGTACCTGGGGAAACTGTTCTTCTAGAAACTGCACTCAAAAAAGGCACATCTGTAAGAATTCTTAAAGTTGCAGTTCATTCTGAAAAGAATAGAAGATAAAATGGGCAGCAGGATTTGCTGAATTTTGGGTGGATGCCGGGAAGTGATAACTTTATTTTCCTCATCAAGAGAAATGCTAATATGTATTTTGTTAGGCAACAGCCTACTCAAGCAACAGCAATCTCTCCTATGAGGAAATATCAGTCAATGCTACTCTCAGAGGAGCACTAAAACATTCAAGTTTATATATTAGCTATTAAAGACTAAATGCTCATCCTAGAAAACCTCCCTGTAAGAGAAGAGTGCTTTTCATGTAATTGACAAGAGAAGGGTTTGAAGAGAGGGTACTTAAAAGACAAGGGGAGGTTGACATGCTTTATTAGAGTGGTATTCATAGAAAGTGGTTTTTTTTTTCCCTCCGAAGGTAGAGAATATAGACACTAGAACAAATGTCTGAAACTGAAGGAATCTCATCAAGCAGTGTGCTTCAGAAAGCTAAGGATAGCTTTCTGCAGTGCCTACTGGATTGTATTTTTTACAGCTGAGAACCCATAAGTGATATCATTTCTGTGTATAGGACCTGGAATTAGGTGTGTACCTCCCATTAGTAATGAGCACCTGTGTACCTAATTCTCTGCATAAAATGATGATGAAGCTTTTACATCTTAAATTATATAGCTTGCTTTTCTGCAGCATGAGCCCTAGAGCACAGTTGACTGAAAAGAAGGGGCAGGACAGGCAGAAGAGACAAAGAGAGAATTTTAGCTGAGCAGCTACTTAGTTTCCTAACAAATATATTTCTAGGATCTTTCTTTTCATATTCTTTGTGCAAAATATGTTGGAATTCATGCTGAGGATTAAAAAAAAAACTCCTAATGAGCTAAACAACTGCACCACATTAACAATCTGTTATCTTCAATGGTTTTAACAGAAAAATATGGCCATTTTCTGACTGCAAAGGAAAGAAACAGAGGGTACTCTGTATGAAGGAGTTGTGCAAGTTGTATATCAATTTCTTTATTACTGAGCTTTATTTTGGCATTGATTAATTACTCACAGGGTGTATTGTATAACTTTATATGTGTGTATTAAGGACCTCTCACCACTTGCTTTGCCGTTGCCTTGAGGAAAAAGCCAGGATCTGGGTGGGACATTAAAGAAATAAGAGGCTAATGTCATGAAATACAACATTTAAGGCACTATTTTCCTTCCTTCCTTCCTTCCTTCCTTCCTTCCTCCCTTCCTTCCTTCCTTCCTTCCTTCCTTCCTTCCTTCCTTCCTTTCT
>NW_025369444.1:0-10936 GCF_016433145.1 Gracilinanus agilis | reverse complement strand
CCTTCTGGCCCAGGAGCAGGCTCACTGTTTCTTTATATTCTCCCCCCCACTTCAAAAGGTGTCTATCTGACCTCAGATTTGTCACCTTCCTGGCTAGTCCCACTTGATTTTACTGGAAACGAGTGAAAGGCTCACTCTACCTCACCCTAAACTTCCAGATAGCAGCCCAGGGAGTGAGTACTTGCTCTACCAAAATAACAAGAAGAAAGGTCAAGGAAGCTGAAATATTTCTAACTAATTCATTCCACTTTGGAAATGAATCCTAAAATAGATGGCCCAGGATGACCCAAGAAGGAAGTCTGGCAAGCCTATTCGATGTGCCCATAGATTGTTCTGGGACACACACTTCTCTCAGTGTCAAGGCATTTACCTGCCAACTAGAGATAAGTAAAGGTCTCTCCTTTAGAGAGCCATGAAGGCTCAGGGAAAATTAGTCCCCATTGGTTTAGCATCCTAGCATAAGACCATATCTGAGTTTGAAAATCACCTTCAACATTCTCATTTTCATTGTGTAGGCCAGGATACTCCTAAGGAAAGGGGAGAGCCCAAAGCACTACCAGGATCTTCTGTAAAAGGGTATGAACAGCCTTCTGGGGACAAAACACAGTCCTAGGCACAAGACAATTATTTTGGGTTCAGAATCTCTAGACTTGAACCAGATCTCTCCTGACTCCCAGTCTGAGGCTCTTTTTATACCTCGCTACTAACTGATCTATTCCCACTCTCTGCCTTTCCATTTCTTTCCTCTTCAGATTTAAAGTAATGTTTCCCTTTCTGAGCACAATCTCCCAGAGGCCTGTCCCTAATCAATCCTCTTCAGCCTCCACCAATATCCTCAACAAGGTGTGGAGGTAAGTAATCCTGGCTTGTTGAAGTCCAGGCCAAGGAAACATAAAGTCTTGGTGCTTCCAAGCTAGAAAGGCCTCAAATCCAAGCACAGATGTTGAATGAAGGGGTCTGTCACTGCTGGACCAGCTTGCCTCAGCCCAGAACCATGGAGCACCAGGGACTTGGGCTCCATGTGAATGTCTGTCAGCCACAGGAACAGAAGATGAACTTTTCCTAAGGCCTGGAGAAGTTGTGATCTGCACCAGCGAAAGGGCTGTCCTTGCCATTGAACTCACAGGTTCTTGGTCTCTGGTCTCCAGCCTTGCTAAGGTCTTAGAGAGGCTACTTACCAAACCAGTTATTTCGTTATAATGCAAGAGAAAGAACCAACACAATCATTTTCTGTCTATTTTCTACACAGGGCTACTTTCCAAACCTACCATCATCATCTCCATTGAAGCCCCAGTTGAGAACAAGGACACTTTCTCATTGACATGCCAGACTCCGGGTGTTGTTGACACGTACCGGTGGTTGATAAACCAACAACCCCCAGCTGATGACAAGATACAGGTGTCCCAGAATAACAAGACACTCACTATACTCAGTATGCCAAGGAAAGACAAAAGACGCTTTGAGTGTGAAATCGAGAACATAATTAGTTTCAATAAGAGTGATCCTTTCACAGTGAATGTTTCCTGTAAGTAAATTTGTTCTTCCTATATGGTGCATGCTTATAGCCTGGACATATGTGTTCCCAGAGTTACCCTAAGTGGTAAAGATCTAGGCCCTGAGGTTCCCATTTCCCTTAAACTTTAGGGAACCTAGATTGGCTTTGAAATGCTTTCTCATGGAGGATGACTAGCCATAGTGCTGACCTGGAGAAAGTCCTAAAATCTTCCAAGTTCAAACCCAAACTCATAATATAGAGAAAGGGCTCTGAATTTCCCAGCTCAAAGGAAGATCAGGGAGACACAATGGTCACTGGTGATGGGTTATGGAATAGATGTCCCTCTTTCTGCCATAATCTCAATATGGAATTCTTCTCTTTCTTCCAGATGGCCCAGACAGCGCCATGATTGTCCCTACAGATGATCATTACAAAGTAGTAGGGGAACCTATTGAGTTGATCTGTTCTGCTGATGAATCTAACCCACCTGCCCAAATCACTTGGTTTCACAATGGAAACAGATTGAGCAACCCTGCCACATTCTCTGTTCCTGCAGCCCTGCATCTCGCTGGAACCTATACCTGTGAGGCATTTAACTCAATTACTCGCGTGACGCGCACCAAAACCAAGATTCTTACAATCTATGGTGAGTAGCTGGATTGGGTCTCCAACTTTCTGTTGGTCTTTCACCTTCCCTGGCATGAGAAAAACAGATAAATGATGATATTCTGCCCTCCTGGTTCCAAGGCACAATGTGTTGTGGTAGAAGGAGCCCTGAGCTCAGAATTATGAAACTTGTGTAGAATCCTTCTTTTCCTGAGTATTATCCGTGAAGTAAGTGTGCCTCAGTTTCTTCATCTGGAAAAATGGATAATCTTTGGCTCTGTATATAAAAGGATTTTATGTGGAAAAAGTCCTTTTTACATGTTAGGTACAAAAAGCATTTGAGTTGTTGTGATCATCATTGTTGCTATCAGATTATTCTCTTCTGTCCCAGCAACATATAACCTTCTTTATCTCCCAACTTCTAGGACTGCAGCTTCAGTGACTGTGGTCTTTCCTTCTTTCCTGTGGTCTTTCCTTCAGTCCATTTTACTTGGTGCTGTGGGCCCCACAGAGTGTTTCTCTTCTTGGGTGGAGTATAAGCTATGGTCATGCAATTGGGCTTTCCAAATTCTGCACATGGAAAGGGGAATTTAAACTTTGTCTCCATTTACACACAGAGATTCACCATTGCACCTATATTTTTCCTCTTTGTGGGTGGTGTACAATGTTACATGAAAGCATGGCTGCTATGAAACTTGGATCATATCCATGTATAGGGGAGATTGGCATTAGCTTTGTAATAAGTTACAGTTTTCATTATGAGGCTGATTAGTAGCTTTTTAGTAGCTTTATTACAACAAAAGATAGATAGTAAAAAGAAAGAAAGTGATTCCTTCAGTTAAGTGAGCAGAACAAAGAGCCAGAGACCCACACCTTAACCAAAGCAAAACTCATACTCCCAAAAAAGAGCCCCACAGCATGGGTCTCAGCTAAATTTATCTCCCAAATCCAAATCCCTGTAGTCAAATGAGGACATACTTAAAAGGATGCTGGGAATACTGGAAAAGATGCTCAGGTGTAGCAAATTTTCCACTTCCACATTTCCCCCATGATCCTTTGAGGGGAGACCAGTCTCCCCTATAGATAATTTTAAACATAATTAACCTAAAGTATATATAATATTTACACAAGGAAAATACAACAACATGAGGATAAGGAAACACAAAGGGAATCAAGAACAAAACCAATTAGGGGGCCATCCCCTTTGGTGTACAATAAAGTACATATAAGCAAATGTATTCAACCTCCCCAATGTTCAATTCTGCACATTCACTTTGCTCAGGATCTCCTGGAGCAGCAGGAAGTCACCACAGGCATCTTTATGGTGTCTTCTCCAAAAAGTTCACCTTCTAGATTCTGGGAGGCAGTCACTTGTTCCACATTAAACTCAAATTCAAAGTAAAAAATTCACAACAATAACATAGCTCCCCCTGAGGAGAAGATAATAACACATCCCCCCCCTGAGGAGGATATAGGGATATATGTAAGAATCACATAGGGATACATAGTCAAGTCATAAGGCATATGAATCAATTATCAAAAACATCAAAGAATCTAAAAATATTTTTAAAAATAACTTCTGAGTGAAATAGAGAATATTAAAAAAGTGAAAAATTTTTTTAAAAAATAGGAAAAAAAAACAACAAATCACAAGTTCTTTTAGTGATTCATGTCCTATAAGCCTGCAATGATAATCATTACAAACTCAATTTAAAAGTATGGACTACATTAAGTTGCTACATAACGAAAGAAAATAGAAAAAAAGACCAAATGGGAAATGGCATTCCCTGGTCTGACCATTTTACTTGCTTTTTGGGATAGTGGAGCAAGAACAATCGATATTATGTACTTGATAGAGAGTGTGGTACAAGGAAGTCCTGCATTTGACACATGTTAAATAGTCGCAACCTCAAGTCTCACATGTGATCAAGTTCTTGTGCTCTTTCTGCCCATAGAATTGGTTTGTTCTCTTTTACCTTTGTACTTCTTTTCACTTTGCAGGTTAACTTTTCACTTTGCTCCTTTGTGGTCACTTTTTTCCTTGCTTTAGATATATATTCATTGAGCAAAGTCTCATAACATTTAAATAACTGGTTGCACATTGCCGTAGTCCAAAACTTTTAGGGTACACATTTATATGCTAGGCAAATGGACATCTTAGCTTATTCTATTACTAAAATCAAAACGGTTAAAAATCTTTTCAATACTGGTGACATATGCTTAAAATACAAAAAAATGAGAGAAAAAATCAAACACTGTCATACATGTAGGAAGAAAAACAAAAATATTAAAAATGTATATATTTCATAATCAAAGAGGTAAAATATAGAGGTTACTTGCCAAAAAATAAGATTCATTTCCTCTTTAACTTTCCTTGATCTGCTGCACTGTGAGTGCAAATGAGGTAGATAAAACAATGGAGGTATAAAAGTAATAATATATTCTAGGAAAGAAAAAAATTCATAAAGGCACAAAATATTATAAAAGGCACATTAGGTCAATATAGGTCACTAATACAGATTTTTGTGTTTTTTGTTTTTTTGTTTTTTTGAGGTGTAGTATGGGCCTGCTTCTGAGATGAAACAGGGCCAGAGGTAGAATTTTGGGCCATTTTAAATGAGTCTCTGTGTACAATTTGCCAATCATAGATTTAAGTTCTTTATTCATCCTTTCAATTTGGCCTGAGCTCTGGGGATGATATGGTGTATTACATTTAGGAGTAATCCCCAAACATGAATAAATTTGCGATAAGACCGAATCTGTAAAATGAGTTCCTCTACCTGAATTGATACGTGCTGGTATTCCAAAATGAGAAAAAATTTCTTTCAAAAGAATTTTGGTAACAAAAGCTGATGTGGCCTAACCAGTAGGAAATATTTGTTTTAGGTCACCTGGTCAGCTGATGGACTATGACCAAACAAAATTTATACTGCCCAGATTTTGGCATAGAAATAAAATCAATTTGTAGGTTTTCAAAAGGTATATATGCAAGAGGACATCCACCAAAGGTTTTACCATGAAAAGCATGCTGGTTTAAAGCTTGGCAGGTAGGACAAGCTGTACATATTTTGGAGGCAATTGTAGTTATTCCAGATGCTATCCATACTTTTTTAATAGAGTCTACAATGCCTCAGATGCCAAAATGATCGTGCTTATGGATGGAGTGACAAATTTTGTTATAGAAATTTCTAGGGATCCAGAGGTTTGCATTCTGCTGATACCCATACTTCATTAATTTGTTTAGCTTTAAATTTTTTCTTCCATTTTCCTACTTCCTTGTCATTGTAGGAAAGGGATAGATCGAAATTATTGGTAACTGTTAGTGTCAAAACTAACTCAGACCCTTCCAAGTCCTCTAGCTTTGCTGTAGCATTTGCTCATTCATTTCCCCATGAGACAGGGTCAGTGCCACGTGTGTGGGCAGAGCAGTGCACAACAACTATGGCTTTGGGGAGTTGGAGGGCAGAAAGAAAATCAGTAATAAGGTTTGCGTTGTCTATACATTTTCCAGCTGATGTTAAGAATCCCCTTTGATTTTGTTTTAATTTGGACAGGGACAGCCAATTAAAGTAGGCCAACATCAAAAGATGATGTGACCCAGATAGATTCAGGTATATGAGTTGGGATCTCAAAAATTGGAGATTCCTTCATCTCTTGGTTGTCTGAGAGAAGTAAAGGGAATAAAGTTAAGGATTCTTCAGGTAGTTCCAATGACATGGAGTCATCTGGAGAGCATGTTATTGTGGCTCTAAGCTTGCATAAAAGATCTCTCCCTAGAAAATTTATAGGGGAGGGGAGTCAGGCACTAAGAGGAAAGAGTACTCCACACTCAAGGGATCTACAGACACCATTCTAGGGGAAAGTTTTAAAACCTTTAGGGGTGTCCCTGAAAACTCTATTAGATTTACTGAGCCAATGGGATTACAATTTAAATCAGGTGTGTTCCTCAATATAGACCTTGAGGCTCCTGTATCCAGAAGACAATCATAATAAGCACTGCCAACTTTTAAAGTCACATGAGGTTCATCACTATGGGTGGGGCAGTGGATAGAAACAATGGGTAGGTTATATCCTTTGTTTCCTGTGTCCCAACCTCCTCCCTTTCCTGTATAGCTTCATAATCTTTGGGTAGTTCCTTGGGTTCCCCCCTGAGGGGCATTAGCACTTTGAGTAGTTCAAGGATGAGTTCCACTTAAGATATACTGTTGAGGGGTCATCTGGTTTTGGTTGTCAGTTATTTGACTAAAATTCCTAGAATTGTAATCATTCTTAAAGTTATGATTTCTGGATTCATTCCTGTAGTTATTATTTCTATATCTATTATTCCATTGAATATTGTTTCTAATTGCTTGAAAGAAATCCCTACAGTTCATCATTATATGGCCCTTCTTTCCACAGAATTGGCAGGTAAGAGATTGATAGTTAAGTTCTTGGAGAGGGGCAAGTACCATTAGTTGAGTATCATGACCTTTTTCTTGTTTATCAATTCTGTTAGTTAAATATTTTAATTCTTTCTGGATCTTTTCAAGTAAATTATTTTTCCTTATTGCATTTAAAGACATGCAGCTGTTCACCATAACTCATCATTATCCATTTCAGGCCACTTTGAGTAATGTGTTTTAAAATAATCTTGGACTACTCTGCAACAATTGTTTGCAAAGTGTCATTTTATATATCTAATATCTATATCTATATCTATCTATCTATCTATCTATCTATCTATCTATCTATCTATATCTATATCTATGTATATGTATATCTATATCTATATCTATATCTATCTATCTATATATATATATATAATGTCTCTTTCTATGGAAATATCAATGTCTAGGTACCTACCTCCCAGCTCAATGAACCTATCCATAAATTGGGAGGGTGTTTCATCATCAGATTGCTTAAAGCATTTGAATTTAGTGTATCCATCTGACCTTTCAGAGCATTCTCTCATTGCTCTTAGAATGGATTCCCTAGCTTGATATAGTTCCATGTATTTGCTATCGTTATAGCCCCAATGAGGATCTACAGGCATCCAGTGTGCTGCATTGCGCCCTCGGGCTTTATTGACATGAGAGATGATTTTCTTCCTCTCATGTTCTGTTAAAAACTCATGGAGTAATTGTTCAACATCTTTGTACAATGGATCAAAATGAAAGAATATGTTGGCAATCTTTTTTGTTACCAGGACAGGTTCATCTTCATAACTAGGAAATCACATTTAAATTCTTTAATACCCTGGGGTGTACAAGGTCTATGTTGTTTCACATTTTACTTTTAACACCTCCCCATTTTGTAGTACTGTGGGTACTTCCCTTTAGGGGAAAAGGGGCCTTCATTGGAATTGGTCAGTGTTTGTGGTTTTAATAGGGAGGTGTCATAGAAGTAGTATAGGTAGAAAATTTTATGGTAGGAGGAGGAGGTTTTCCTGGGAGTGGAGTTGGTCATGGGGTGGGAGAAGGGTAAGGGCAGGATGGGGCATCAGGAGAAAGTAGCAGGGGAGAGAAGGTTAGCCAGGAGTTGTTGCTCAATACGAGAAAAGTAGTTTTCTAACTGAGACATAGGAGAAGGGGTCTTGTGGAAGGCAAGTGGAGAAATAGGGTCATGAATAGGGCCTTTTATCTGGATTCCCTATGTGATCAATCCAGGCTGAGGTAGTCTTTGTGTTTGGTCCTGGTAACCTAAGCCCTGAAAAGCTCTGGTACCAGCAGGTTGGTTAATTCAAAAACAATATGACCCCGACAGGAGGCAAATTGGAAGTCACTGAGAGAAATAGAGTCTGTGATAGATATTTTATCTGGATCCCATTATAAAATCATCTGCAAGTAAAACTGTGTATGATTTTTTTCTGCACTACATGTCAGGACTCAGACAGAATGGGTTATCTAAGGTAAAAATCTGAGACTCCTCTTTTGACTTTTTAAATCCACAACGTTCTTCATAACATTATAAGTCCTATTGGAAAGCTTTAAGTTCTTAGCAAACCAGAAGTTACTGGGTTAACAATTTTTCTCTAAGAAAATTAAGATGCCTGAACTCTAAAAATATTCCTAAGACAGCCAAGGCCAGAGCTAGACAAAACTTTATCCAACCAGGTGCAGTCCTCCTGATAAAAAGTATAAGACTCAATTCATTTATGATTTCTATAGAATATAGTTACTATTCTTGGAATTAGCTTGCTAATATCCAGGTGGCTAGAATTCAGCCTTGGACCCCATTCTATCTTTACATTGAAAAAGCCTCAAAGGGTTTTCTTTTGCATAATTTGTAACATCTACAAGCTGTAAAGTTTTTCTTTGTGTTCTTTGTGTGAAAATAGTATATAATAAACTCTAGACTCCATGGCATGTTGGAGCAGCTATGAGCTAACCATTAGTATGACTGTTCTCAGCTTCTGTACTATTTCAATCTGATGCCATTAAATGCCACTCAGTATCCCTGGTATTATAGAACTGACTTCTATAGGGTCTTCTGTGTCTTTTTCAGTATCAATTTCTTTGGGCAGTTCAGGAATAGAGTTTGAATCAGATATATATCTTGGATGGAATCATCTATTAGCATTGGACCATTTAAGGAGTGCTTAAAATTATCCGATTGCTTTTGAATTTCAGCTTGGATTTTAGCTTGCATTTTTGTATGATAATTTTTTGTACTTTAATATTTAGGAATTGATATAGAAAATTCCCTACCAACAAAAAGAGGAGACATTCTGAGAACTTAAAAGTTCCCAATTGAATGATAGTTAAAAAGGTTTCTTGTAAAATAGCAATCATGATATATGCTTGATGTTGTATTTTATAAAGGTCTTATGTTATAGTATTTTATAATATTTTATATGATATTATATGATTTTTATTGCTGCTCAGCAGTGGCAGAAAAGTAGACACTACAGTTCAGGAAGAGGCAAAACTGAATCCTTAATAATGGCCTCTACTGTTGAAGAGGCAATAGAAAGGGGCAGAATCCAGGTGGAAGTATGGAAAGTCTGGCTACAAAGGCAGGTTTGAGGAGGTTTTTTTGGGGGCAAGGATTTTTGGCTGTTTTTTAAGGGCAAGGATACCTCTTAACTGGAGTTGAAAAAGGCTTTAGCTAAAAGGAAGTATAGGAAGCAAACTGGGATTGGTGAAAGAAAAAAAGAGTTAATTAGGAGGGAGGACCAGCTGCCCAGTAAGGGAAAAAGGGGGTCCCCCTCCTGTGGGCTGGGGTTGGGACAGGGAGTTTAAAACTTACCAGTAGCAGCAATAGCAAACTGCAGCAGCAACAGCAAGCAGCAGGAACAGCTTCTGTGTGTCAGAGATCTGGCTGCCCAGCTCTCCTGGTGGGCAGGTGTCGGCAATGAGTCTGGGAAAGCTCTAAAAAGTTTCCCAGAGGGAGAAGGAAGAAGGGGATAGCACAGCAGAAGAGATTTGGTCCCTTCATGGTTGTCAAAAAGTGTAATAAATTACAATTTTAATTATGAGACTGATTAGTAGCTTTTTAGTAGCTTTATTACAACAAAAGAGAGCTAGTAAAATGAAAAAAAGGGATACCTTGGGTTAAGTGGGCAGAGCACAGAGCCAGAGACCCACACCTGCCACACTTTAACCAAAGCAAAGCTCAAGCTCCAAAAAAGAACCCTGCAGCGTGGGTGTCAGCCAAATTCCACCCCCCCAAGCCCCTGCATGTCAAATAAGGACATACTTGAAAGGATGCTGGGAATTTAGTTCAAGTGTAGCAAATTTTCCACCTCCACAGCATCCAGTGGCTGGATCCACAATATAATCCCTGTTGCCCAATTAATTCACTGGTCTGGCTCTCTTATGTACAGATGACAGACCCTCCACACCCCTAATCACATTAGTGTGCAGCAGGACCATAGAGGGATGATTTCTGACCCTAGTTTCCTTTCATTTCATGGAACTTTGTTGTTACAAACCTTAGGGGTATCCCAACTTCCTGTCCCTGACTCTGGAGACTTTCTGAATAGAGAGCAGGGAGAAAAGAGAATTGTGAAATGGGGAAGTGACCTTGGGAAAGTCAGACTTGTTATAAAAATAAAAGGAGAGATGATCTCTAAACTGCTCCTAATATTACTAAGGCTAGTTATTATATTAATCTGTGATACTGCTCTGAGGAAGCTTTGGTTTGGTTCCCTAATGGCTGGTGCAGGGACACCTGAGTCCTGCCACCCAGCTGGATGTTATAACAACTGCCCTTCTTTATAACTGCCCAGGCAGGATCCCTAAAGGTCAGTGGATGGGTAACCCTTTCAGGTCCCACTTGGGGTTGATTGATTATTGGTATTGGGCTCTATCAGCCTTGGATTATGTTCATTTGCCTGCGTTGCTCCCTCCCCAGAGTGGTGATGGGATAACTACTCCAGGAAGATACTTGATAACTTTTATCTATGTAATTTAGCAAGGGAAAGGAATGATCAGGAATCGGGTTGGGGAATAGGGAGACCCTATCACTAAATCTATGTCAATAATCCCTCAGCACTGTAGGCTTTTCAGTGATGCTGGCTTGTTCTTCACCTCCTCTGGCTCAGCCTGGCCACAGCCAAACCAGAGTAAGCAATCTGTTTGAATGATGGAAATATTGACGATGATTTCTCTCAGCTTCTTACTGCCAGTTGTTATGCCAATTCTACAGCCTTCAGGAAATGCCACCCTTACAACCCTCTTCTTCTCCTACCCACTTCCCGGATCCCCCCGGGCCCAGGGATACCTAAATATCTAGAGATGGTTTGGGTGCCTAATATCTAGGGATTCAGAGAGAATCAGAGGGTCTGACCACAGGTCAATCAATTTTGAAGATCAAGTGTCCAAGGCAAGAGTTTAGGCAAGGCTCAGCCAAAGC
>NW_025369443.1:0-9772 GCF_016433145.1 Gracilinanus agilis | reverse complement strand
TGTCTTGCCAAATAGATTCCTAAATATTTTATATTGTCTAGAGCAGTAATGGGCAAACAACAGCCTGTGGACCCCCTGAAATTTTCTATCCTCCCAGGAGACATTTTTCCTAATCTGACGAATACAATGAGTAGGATACAATACAATGAAACTTCAAAACAGTTGCCTTAGAAACAGACTGACAGATGAGTATTTCCTTTCCTTTGGTCCCCTCTTTAAAAAGTATGCCCATCACTGGTCTAGAGTGATTTTAAATGGAATTCCTCTTTCTAACTCTTGCTGCTGAGTTGTGATGGAAATATATAGAAATGCTGAGGATTTATGTGGGTTTATTTTGTATCCTGCAACTTTGCTAAAGTTGTTAATTATTTCCACTAGCTTTTTAGTTGATTCTCTAGGATTCTTTAAGTAGACTATAATATCATCTGCAAAAAGTGATAGTTTAGTGTCTTTATTGTCTACTTTAATCCCTTCAATTTCTTTTTTTTCTCTGATTGCTACTGCTGATGTTTCTAATGCAATGCTAAATAATAGAGGTGATAATAGGCATCCTTGCTTTAGTCCTGATCTTACTGGGAAGGCTTCTAACTTGTCCCCATTGCAGATGATGCTTGCTGGTGGTTTTAAATATACAGTTTACTATTTTTAGGAAAGGCCCTTCTATTTATACACTTTCTAGTGATTTCAATAGGAATTTTGTCAAAGGCTTTTTCTGCATCAGTTGAGAAAATCATGTGATTTCTGTTTTTTTGCTTGTTGATATGGTCAATTATTTGGATGGTTTTGCTAATATTAAAAGATTCTTGCATTCCTGGTATGAATCCCACGTGATTATAGTCAATAATCCTCGTGATCACTTGCTAGAGTCTTTTTGCGAATATCTTATTTAAGATTTTTGCATTTATGTTCATAAAGAGATTGGCCTGTAGTTTTCTATCACTGTTTTTCATCTGCCTGGCTTTGGAATCAATACCATATTTGTGTCATGAATGGAATTTGGCAGAACTCCTTCTTTTCTTATTATGTCAAACAGTTTGTATAGTATTGGGATTATTTATTCTTTGAATGTTTGATAGAATTCACTTGTGAATCCATCTGGCCCTGGGGATTTTTTTAGGGAGTTCTTTGATACCTTGTTTGAATTCTATTTTTTTTATTTTCCTTGAATTTTTTATCGATTAATTAAGAAAAATTTTCCTTGTTTACATGATTCATGTTCTTTCCATCCTTTTATCCACCCCCTCCCAACATACTCTAGCCAGCGTACAATTCCACTGAGTTTTACATGCGTCATTGGTTAAGACCTATTACTATATTAAGGGTATTTGCACTATGGTGATCATTTAGAGACTACATCCACAGTCATATCCCCATCGATCCATGTGATCAAGTAGTCATTTTTCTTCTTTGTTTCTAATTGACAGTTATTTCTCTGGATATGGAGAGCCTCTGCTGCTAGTAGAGAAGTCCATTACATTTGATTGTGCAACAGCTTATCAGTCTCTGTGTATAATGTTCTCCTGGTTCTGCTCCTTTCCCTCTGTATCCATTCCTGGAGGTCTTTCCAGTTCACATGGAATTCCTCCAGTTCATTATTCCTTTTAGCCCAATAGTATTCAATCACCAGCAGACATCACAATTTGTTTAGCCATTCCCCAATAAAAGGGCAACCCCTCATTTTCCAAATTTTTGGAACCACAAAGATTGCAGTTATATTTTTGTACAAGTCTTTTTCCTTATGATCTTTTTGGGTATAAACCAAGCAGTGGTATAACTGATTCAAAGGGTAGGCAGTCTTTTTTAAAGCCCTTTGGGCGTAGTTCCTAATTACCTTCCAGAATGGTTGGATCAATTCCCAACTCCATCAGCAATGTATTAATGTCCCTATTTTGCCACAACCCCTCCAAAATTTATTACTTTCCCTGACTGTCATGTTAGCCATTCTGCTTGGTGTGTGGTGGTACCTCAGTGTTGTTTTGATTTGCATTTCTCTAATTATAAGAGATTTAGAACACTTTTTCATGTGCTTGTTGATAGTTTTGATTTCTTTATCTGAAGATTGCCTATTCATGTCACTTGCCCATTTATCAATTGGGGAATGGCTTGATTTTTTTATACAATTGATTTAGCTCCTTATAAATTTGAGTAATTAGACCTTTGTAGTGGTTTTTGTTGTAAAGTTTTTTTCAGTTTGTTGCTTCCCTTCTAATTTTGGTTGCATTGGATTTGTTTGTACAATTTTTTTTTAATTTAAGGTAATCAAAATTATTTATTTTACATTTTGTAATTTTGTCTAACTCTTGCTTGGTCTTGAAATCTTTCTTTCCCACAGATTGGACAGATATGCTATCCTATGTTCACATAATTTACTTATGGTTTCCTTCATTATATTCAAGTCATTAACCCATTCTGAGTTTATCTTGGTGTAGGGTGTGAGATGATGACCTAAACCTAGTCTCTCCCACACTGTTTTCCAAATTTCCCCACAATTTTTGTCAAATAGTGGATTTTTGTCCCAATAGCTAGGATCTTTGGGTTTATCATACACTGTCTTGCTGAGGTCATTAACCCCAAATCTATTCCACTGATCCTCCCTTCTGTCTGTTACCTAGTACTATATTGTTTTGATGGCCACTGCTTTATAGTACAGTTTAAGATCTGGTACTGCTAGACCCCCATCCTTCACATTTTTTTCATTATTTCCCTTGATATGCTTGTTCTTTTGTTCTCCAAAAGGAATTTTGTTATAATTTTTTCTAATTCCATAAAAAAAGTTTCTTGGTAGTTTGATAGGTATGGTACTGAATAAGTAAATTAATTTGGGCAGATTGTAATTTTTATTATGTTAGCTTGTCCTACACATGAGCAATTAATGTTTTTCCAATTGTTTACATCTAGTTTTAATTGTGTGGAAAGTGTTTTGTAGTTGTGTTCATATAATTCCTTTTTTTGGTCTTGGCAGATAGATTCCTAAGTATTTTATATTGTCTAGGATGATTTTAAATGGAATTTCTCTTTCTAACTTTTGCTGCCAGGATGTGTTGGAAATATAGAGAAATGCTGATGATTTATGTGGGTTTATTTTGTCCTGCATCTTCACTAAAGTTGTTGAATATTTCCTCTAGTTTCTTTAGTTGATTCTCTAGGATTCTTTAAGTAGACCATCATATTATCTGGAAAGAGTGACAGCTTTTTTAAAACTTTGTTAATTTTTTCCAGATCAAATGCCAATGCAATTTTTAATGAATTTGTTGAATTTTGAAATTCATGTTCTCTCCCTCTCATCCCTCCCCACCTTCTCCTCAAGATGGCACCTTATTGTTTGGACATATATATTATTATACAATAAATATTTCCACATTTGCCATGTTGTTAAAGAAGACATAAACACTTAACCTCTAGAAAAATCTATGAAACAAATTAAGTTTTAAAAAAATGTCATGATTCAGTTGGCATTCAGATTGTTTCCTTTTCTTCTGTAGCAGTGGGTAACCTTTTCCTCATGAGTCCCTTAGAGTTGTCTTGAGTCCTTGCATTGATGAAAATAGTTAAATCATTCACAGTTGATCATCATACATTATCACTGTTATCATGTACAATAGTCTCTTGGTTCTGTTCCCTTTACATAATTTCATTTAAGTGTTTCCATGATCATCCTTTATTTATAAATCATGTATTCATTTTAAGTTTATCTTGATATATGGCATGAAGTGATGGTCTGTTCCTTGTTTCTGCCATATTGTTTTCTAGTTCTCCCAGTAGATTCTGGGGAATAGTGAGTTCTCTTCCCAAAATCTTGGATCTTTAGATTTGTCAAATATCAAATTACTAGGGTCATTCACTACTATGCGTTGAGTACCTAATCTATTATATTGATACACTATATTTCTTAGCTTATACCAAATTCTTTTGATGTTTGCTAGTTTATAATACCGTTTGAGATCCATGACAGCTAAATCACCTTCCTTTATATTTCATTAATTCCTTTGATATCTTTGGCTTTTTGTTCTTCTAGATTAATTTTAGTTTTTCCAGCTCTATGAAATAATTTTGGGTAGTTGGATTCATATGGCACTGAACAGGCGAACTAATTTACTTAGAATTGTAATTTTTATTATATTGTCTTGATCTACCCATGAGCAATTCATGTTTTTTTTCAAATGTTTAGAAGGACTCTATTCACGTGGAAAGTATTTTTGAGTTGTGATCATATTGTTCCTAAGTTCATCTTAGCATGCAAGTTCCCACGTATTTTATATTTTCTTTAGTTATTTTAGATGGCATCTCTCTTTCAAACTCTTACTCTTAAACTTCATTGGTGGTACAGAGAAATGCGGAGGACATACAACTTTCCTAAATTTCTTTATTGCTCAATTAGTTTTCTGTTTATTCTTTAGGATTTTTTATGTATGATATCATAGCATCTGAAAAGATTGATAATTTTATTTCCTCATTGCCTAGTCTAATTCCTTTAGTTCCTTCTTCTCTTATTGCTAAGAGTACGATATTGAGTAGTATTGGTGATAAAGGGCATCCTTTTTCCCCTCTAGATCTCTAAGGAAAGCTTTTAGTTTATTTCCATTAAAAATACTGCTTGCTGATGGTTTTTTTAAATTTTTTTTAAACCCTTGTACTTCGGTGTATTGTCTCATAGGTGGAAGATTGGTAAGGGTGGGCAATGGGGGTCAAGTGACTTGCCCAGGGTCACACAGCTGGGGTTGCTGATGGTTTTTGATAGACATTATTTACCATTTTGAGGAACAGTCCAATTATTCCATTGTTCTCGATTTATTTTCATAAGAATAGGTAATGGATTTTGTCAAAAGATTTTCTGACTATATTGAGATGATCATATGGTTTCTGTTGGCTTTGTTATTGATATTGCCAATTAAGCTGATGGTTTTCCAAATATTGAAGTATCCTTGTATTCCTATTTTAAAAGCCCCTTGATCATATATAGTATATGATCCTTGTGATATATTGCTGTAATATCCTTGCTAGTGTTTTATTTAAATTTTTTGCATCAATATTAATTAAAAAGATTGGTATATAATTTTTTCTCTGTCTTTGCTCTACCTGATTGAGATATCAGCATCATATTTATGACTGTAAAAAGGAAAAATTACGGTTTGGTTGGACTAAATATTTAAAGGAGTGGTCACCAAGAATTGAATAAACATAAATTCCAATATGATTTTAGTAATATATTTATAAAATATAAGAGAGAATGGAAATAGAGGGATGAGAAGAGGGTAGAGTAAGAGGTCTAGCTTAACTCACTAAGTAATTTGCTACAGCCCCTGACTCAACCCAGGCAGGGCTGATTAGTCCTGAGACAGGGAAGGCTCAGCTGAGGGCCAAGGGCCAAATGAGGCAAAAGCTTAGGTCACCAAGCCTTTCTTGAAAGGAGAGTTCCTTCAGAGAAATTCAGGAAGAGTCAGTCTTTACACTCACCACATGTAGTTCTAAGGGAGATATTTAAGAATAGTCTCAGCAAGGTCTCAGGTCCAGTAAGCAGCATCTCCCACTTTAGCTGCAGAAACGAACAAGAACTAAGAACTGACTCACAGGAAGGTGTCATTCCCTTTTAAAGGCTTTTTCTTTTGCATAGCTTCCTGTGCCTTCCTCTAATTTACATGTCCAATCACGAAAAACGGTTTGCTTAGGACTGCCCAGGGGGCAGTCAGTCAATTCTGAATCGTCACCCACTCTTGCACATGTGAGTTACAGACCTCCCCACTTGAGAGTTAAGTGGTGGTGTTATTGGTGATTAAATTTCAAAATTGGCAGGGTAGGTTTAATCTCATTATTACATGATATAAGAAAGATATTGGTAGAGATCCTTTCTCAGCTGTTGTTCTAAATACTTTATATAGTACTGCAATTAATTGCTCTTTAAATATTTGATAGAATTCACTTGTAAAAACAACTAGCCCTAGGATGTTTTTCTTAGGGAACTCATAGATGGCTCATTCAATTACTTTTTCTTTTATTTATTGGGCTTTTTAGTTGCATCCCCAATCACTTGTCTGCTTATTATTTTATTGATGTAACCATTTAAAGATAAAAATTTCCCCATAAATATAACTATGGCAGCATCCCAAAATATTTGATCTATTTTCTCCTTATTGTCATTTTTAAAGGAATTCTTCTCTGCTTCTATGATTTGTTCTTTGACTCATTCTTTAGGTTAAGGTTATTTAATTTAAAATTGAGTTTTAGTTCTTTTCCTCCTCAGGTTCACACTCCCTATGGTCAGCCACCCACTATAAAAACATTAGTTATTTGACTTCAAGGGAGAACAGAGTCCTGGGGCACTTGCAGAGGCAAAAATATTAAAATCAGAATTTCTGGGCTTATCAGTGTCCAGGCTTGGAACATACCTAGTATCCAGCCTTTCCTGGCGATCTTCTTCAGTAATCATGACCTAACCCCTACTCATTAATGAGCTTAAATATGCTGTTACAAGCAGAGATTCATGCCATCCACTGAAAAATATGTAATTAATAGTCCATTGTTGATTTTTTTCTAGGGAGGGAATAGGTGGATGTGATTTCCCTCCCTTTTTTAAACAAGGGGAAATTTTTTTCTTTGTATTTCTTTAAAACAGTAGATGCATAATAAATGGATAGGCATGGGAAGGTAGATCCAAGAAATTTAATTTGTTTACATTCTGATATTTTTCAAAAATGCCTGCAAAAAATTTTTTAAGGAAAAGAATGAAGCAAGAGTTAAAGAAACCATGTCATTTGGAATATATTTTACCAGACTTTAACTTTGATAACCATGATCTCAATGTCATTGTCATCCTCAAACCTTTGATGCCTAGTTCATCTTTTTATGAAATTCTGGAGATAGTTTTGGAGGGTAATGTGATAACTTCCCCTTTTCACCCAACCAGACTTTTCTTCTATTTCTGCTCTTGTGGAAATTGGAATGAGTTCTGAGGGTTGCAAGCCAGAGATGAGCTTAGCCAATTCATTAGCCCAGGCATTTTATAACCTTTGAAAACCATCTATCCTCTACCACCTGCATCCATCATTCCCAGGGAATCTGTTTTAAGATTAGAGTTTCTCTGGTTCCATTTGGAACCTCTGCTGGTCTGGAAGCTCATTTCCCAGATGGAAAAATACCACTCTCTTATTCCATCTGGACAAGACTGGTCCTAGTTTTGGTTCTTGTTCTCTGGATGGTGGCAAATTTTCACCCTCAAAAATCCTTTATTTCCCTTACAATTTTTCGAGGGATTTTTATTACACCATCTGGCAGTAGACTATGAGGAGGAACAGAATCAAAGGAAAAGATTAAAAGCAAGTTAATAGTCCTGACCCTGAGCTTTCCATTCATGAAGTTGTCTACATTCTGTTATTGTACAAATGTAAAATTTTTAGGGAAATGGTTGAAACAAAAGGAAAAGAAAATATATTTTCACTTAGAATATATTTTTTTTCAGACTTTGCCCAGGCTATTGAAATCATTGTTTTTCTCCAGTCTTGATCTCCATTTCACCTTTTAAGGCAATCTGGAGTCCCTGGTGAGATGGCCCGAGAAGCCAATGAGAAGACTTCCCTTTTTCACCAAACCAGGCCTTTCTTCTCAAGTGGAGTGTTTTCTACTGGTTGTATGACAGTGATGAGCTCAGCTAGTTTATTGACCTGGGGATTACACACAGACTCCAAAACCTTGCCTGTATCCCCCCATCACTGCTAAGGGAGTCTATTTAATCTCTGAGTGTAGTATTTTCCAGTTGGACCTGCTGCAGAAAATGAAACACTCTTAGTCCACCGTTCCTGGGCTTGTCCAGTTTTGGTTCTTGTGTTTGGAATGGTGATGAACAAGCCCTAGGGATGCTTTTATATTTTATTTCTTTTTTCCCTACTGCCTGTAGCAGGACAGTGAGTGTAAAGGCAGAGAATTAAGGAGGCTGTTTCCTGACCCTCAGATTTCTGTCCTTGGAATTGGGCTGAGAATCACCAGGGACAGAAGGGTGGTCTGGAGCCCTGGAAAAGACCCCTTTAGATGAGTAAGGAATGTGAGATCTTGACCTTCTACCTGATGATCTCTAGGATAGCCTCTGCCCTCACTATAGCCACTTCTCCAAGTCTAGACCATTTGGTTTAAAGGGGTTGGAGGTTGTGGGGGGAGGTCCCTGCTAAATCAGTCTGTTTCTGAATTTTGTTCTTCTCTTGATTTCTTTCTGTCAGTAATTCTTGTAAGACTTTGTTGTTATCCTGAGTGCAGAGGCCTGGGGTGGAGTGGGGCTGTAGGCTGGGGAAGAGTGTGAACCTTCTCCACCCAACATGAGCACATGCAGAACAGACCAGGTACATAGCACAACTGTGACAAGCGTCTAGAATAGTTTGGGAACACACACAGGAGGAAAAATGAAGGGGGAGCGAAGTGTTAGGTGTAGGCATCATTCTGAATGTGTTCCAGGAATTTGGGAGAAAGAGAAGGGGAAGTCTATATAGGCAGAATGTCCAAGGAATTGTTGGGGTAGATTTAGTGAGGAGGAAGGAAGTCAGAGTACACATCTCCAAAACTTCTTCCCCTGCTTTCCCCTTTCTGTGGCCATAATCACAGGGACAGCTTCTCCTGGGCACGGAGGTGCCATGTTCTGTAAGGTCTGAGACCACAAGCATGTACTGGGTACTCACCCCCTCACTTCCCCCTCCCTCTAATTACCTCTCCCTTCCCTTCTCTGTAGGGTAAGATAGAATTCAATGCCCCAATCCCTGTCTGAGCCAGTTACAATGAGAATAAAGTTCACGTATTGCCTGCCGTCACCATCCTCATCCTCCCCTCTCTATAATGATTTTTCATGCCTCTTTATGTTATAAAAATTACTGCATTCTATCACTCCCTTCCCTTTTCTCTCAGTGCAACCCTCTCTTTCTCCCCTTGATTTTTTAACATATTATATCATATGCATACATATACATACATATCATTTCATGTCATCACATTTACATACACATCATATCATCATATACTCAGTGTGTTAGGTCACTTATCCTATCTTATTCTCTCTCTAATTTTCTTACTTCTCTCTCTCTCTTTTTAATCGTAAATAAACTTCCATAAAAGTCAATTTTGACTTGAGATTATTCTTAATTGAGGATTGATAATTGTTCAGTCCTCTCGTGACCAATCTTTAATATATTCGACCCCAAACCCTTTTCTCCCCCTTACAATTTAATATTCAATATTCAGTACTGGTATGCTATATACTATACAAAATCAATGGAAGATGTTTGTTTATATGTACATATATGCACACTGCCTTTGCTCACACATCATTTTGTATAAAATATATGCAATAATATAATACATATTCTATCTATCTATATTGTTTACAAATGATTTATGAACAAAGGCAGTATATATACACATGTATATAAGTATACATGTGCATTTATATACATAGGCATGCATATACACAAGCACAAGCACAGACAAATACATATGATTATCATATAAAATGACATATATGCAGAGGTACATACCTGTTTCTGCACACAAACACACATGTATAAGATACATGTCTATATGCATGTGTCCATACAGTATACATATGTATACATATGTATACACACCTGTAAGATTAAAATTAATATCCAAATACTTCAAGTATTATATTTTATAAGAATTTATTAATAATAACTTGAAGAAAAGGATAGTGATAGCCTGAGCAAAGAGGAGGATCCCAGACTGGGAGCACGAGAGAGCAAGAACAAGAAGGAGAGCTTGGGAAGAAAAGAGAGAAAAAGGC
>NW_025369442.1:0-10889 GCF_016433145.1 Gracilinanus agilis | reverse complement strand
TTAGAAATGTTTCCTTCCACTCTTGAGTTATTTAAGTCTCACTTCAGCTGCTAAATTCTCTGTGTAACCTTTCCTGACATTCCCCCTCCATGTCAGGGTTTTGCCAACATTAGATGGTGTTCTATTTACTTATCTTTGTGCCCTTTTATCTTAAGTTTCACAATGGCAGAGACTTAATTGTTTCATTGTTATACATGGTTCATATTATCCACAGGAACTGCAAAGTTCCTGTGGAATAGGGATCAGGAAAACTCAGGCTCCAAATTCCTCTAACACTTCTTTAACTGAGTGTCTTTAAGAGATAAATGAAATAGAAACTATGATCCTCTCCACAGATCACAACCTTTTGCCTTATCCAAGCACTCAGGTTTTTTCACTGGAATTATTCTTGGATGGTTGACTTTCTTCCACATCCATGGCCAATCAGTTAACAATCTTGACATTTCTTCAAAGACACATCAACCCTTACATCCTTCCCCCTTTATGGTAGCCCCCATTATCTTTACAATTAAATATGAATTTTTCTTTTGAACTTTTAAAACACTTTACAACCTGACCCCAACTAATCTTTCCTGTATCATTTGATTTAAATCCTCTTGCACTCTGCTCTCCCAACAAGCTGCACCCCAATTTTGTACAGAAGACATTTTGTCTCCCATCTCAAGTCCTTTGTAAAGGCCTCCTCCACTTCCTCCACACAGAATCTCTTCCCTCCCATGTTTCAATCCCACATCTCCTTCTCTATAACACCTTTTTTTTAACCCTTACCTTCCGTATTGGAGTCAATATTGTGTATTGGCTCCAAGGAAGAAGAGTGGTAAGGGTAGGCAATGGAGGTGAGGTGACTTGCCCAGGGTCGCACAGCTGGGAAGTGTCTGAGGCCAGATTTGAACCTAGAACCTCCCATCTCTAGGCCAGGTTCTCAATCCACTGAGCTACCCAGCTGCCCCTCCATAACATTTTTGATGATCTCTTCCCCCTGCAAACTATTAGTGCCCTGCCTGCCTGACTATTATCTTGTCAGAATTATTTTATTCTTTTTTCTTATATCTGTAGCACTTAGCCTATTGCTTGGCCAATATTAAGCCCCCAAATACTTGTGGATTCATTAATGGATTCATTGGAAAACTCTAAGATTATGTGTTACAGAAAAATTATGAACTGAATTGTGGGAGGAAGCTTCCACACTGATGAAATGACAGGTGTTTGATGCATATCTGTCCATTACCTATCACAGTAACAGGCATCTAATCAGCACTTAATGTTACCTGCCATGGCTGAGGAGTCCAGCTTTCTCCATCTCTTATAGATTCTCTTTCTGATGTCATGAGGAGCATTTCATGGAGGGCCCAGGCCACAGCATACACAGATTGTAGATGGTGTAAGTCAGACTAGTCATAGTCATGTCAAAGAAACATAGAGATAGAGCCTCCAAGGAGGCATTTGAGGAACATTCCTTTTGGTCCTGATTTTCAAGTTTCTCTTGACCTTTGAATGCTGAGTACCAGAACTCCTTAAGTAAAATGTCCTCTGGGTATTTTTCTGGGTTGGTGGTCCTGAGAAAGATCTTGAAACCTGGCACATCTTTTGTCATCTGTGAAAATGAAAGTGCCCCATGGAAACTGTAGCCATCATTCCATTGGGGTCTCATGGTAATATCCCAATGATATGTAGAGATCCAGACCTTCCAAAGGAAGAAATAAAAAGGCTGTGAATATCTAAGGATCATAAGTGAATCTGTGTCACCATGAATGACAATGACTTTGACTGAGGATTGCTTAATATGTGGCACAAACATATCCTGAGATTCTGTGTGTCTTTTTTCACTGACTGGGATCTCCTCAGCATAGGCCAGACAGATTCCATGCTTAATCATGTCTCTTCTTAAGTTCCAGAGAAATTCCTCACCTCTCATATCATCTGTGGTCATCAGACCTACCCATGTCCATTCAAAATGTACCATTAATTGAACCATACCATGGTGCATATAGGAGTCCTTGTGAGCCAGCTGACAGAGAAAAGGAAACTGACTCTTGTCACTCAAGATAGAATCAAAAGGACCATAGCTGATATAGATGTGAAAAAAAAGATGAGACATTTTGAGTTCTACATCTTTGATATTGTTGAAGGAATTTCAACAAAGTAAAAAAAAAGAAAAACTACTAGCAAGCTATTTCATGAAGGAAGAAAAGTGGTGCTTGAAGAATTCTCTGCTCATGGTTATGATGATATAAAAACTAATTTATGTATGCAGTGCAATATTACCAAGAAATATTAAATCTATGTAGAAAAACAATAATAAATCTCACGTAGAAGTATAAAATATCAACAATCTCAAGGGAAATAACACAAATAATTGTGGGAAAGACCAAACAGTAAAAGATATAAAACATTACTACAAAGCAGTAATCCTTGAAGCAATTTAGTGTTATCTAAGAAATCTAGGTTGGACATTGGAATGGATGAATTACATGACATACTGAAGCAAATGATGATAGTAGCCTAATGTTTGATAAAGCTAGGATCTCAGCCACTAGGGGTAAGAACTCACTCTTTAAGAAAAACTACTGGGAAAACTGGAAAAAAGACTGGCAGTAACAAGGTATAGGCCAAAACCTTACACATGCACCAAGAAAACCTCTAAATGGGTACATACCTTAGACACAAGGTATGAAATAAACAAATTTGAGGAACAAAGAGAAAAATAGTTTTCAGATCTATGGATATGGAAAGAATTAATGACTAATCAGAGAATAAAGAGGATAACAGGAGATAAAATGAACAATTTTAACTACATACAATTAAAATTTTTGAAGAAACAATAGAAAGTCCAATAAAATATGAAGGGAAATAGATAAAAGATTGGGAAACCTTTGAAGCAAGTTCCTTGGATAAAAGTCTAATTTTCAAGATATCCAAGGAGTTGATTCACCTTTATAAGAATAATATTAATTCTCCAACTGATAAATAATTAAAATACAAACAGTTAGTTGTCAAAAAGGCCATGGGAAACAGTCTTTTACCTTAGGAATAATTAGAGACATATAAATGAAAGCAACAGTGAGGTTCCACCTCACACCTACCTGATTGGTAAAGATAACAATGAAAGAAAATGGCAAATGTTGGAAAGACTATATATTTCTACATGAGAAGATGCTCCTTTTGACTCCCAGGAACTTTATTATTATTAGTGCAGTTAGAAGTAATCTACATTGATAGAATGCATGGGTGTAAGTTGTCTATAATGAGTTGACAAAAAATACAAATTAGATGAGAAAGAGGGAGACACTGGCATTAAGGGGAAAGAAGAGATAGAATGTGGTAAATTACTTCATATAAGAGGTGCAAAAGGAAGAGCTTTTCCAATGGAGGTGAAGTTGGAGGTGGTGGGAAACATTTGAACCTTTCATCAGAATTGGATCAAAGATGGAATAACATACAAACTCAATTGCATGAAGAAATCTATCTTGACTTACAGGGAAATAGCAAAGGAGAATAATGAGAGAAAGGGGAGCTAATAAAATGGAGAATGGGGGCAGCTGGGTAGCTCTGTGGATTGAGAGTCAGGCCTAGAGATGGGAGGTCCTAGGTTCAAACCTGGCCTCAGACACTTTCCAGCTGTGTGACCCTGGGCAAGTCACTTGACCCCATTGCCTACCCATACTACTTTTCTGCCATGGAGCCAATACACAGTATTGACTCCAAGACAGAAGGTAAGGGTTTAAAAAATGGAGGACAGATTTTCAGAGGTGGTATTTACAAACAAAACACTTTTAAAAAGGGACAGGATAGGGGGACAGCTGGGTAGCTCAGTGGAGTGAGAGTCAGGCCTAGAGACAGGAGGTCCTAGGTTCAAACCCGGCCTCAGCCACTTCCCAGCTGTGTGACCCTGGGCAAGTCACTTGACCCCCATTGCCCACCCTTACCAATCTTCTACCTATGAGACAATACACGGAAGTACAAGGGTTTAAAAAAACAAACAAACAAAAAAAGGGACAGGATAAAAGAATACAGAGACAAAGGGAATAGCAAACAGGCAAAAAATTGGATGGAAGGAAATACACAGTTAGAAACCATACCTGTGAATATGAATGTATTTCCATACAATGGAAATACATAGCACAGTAGATAATTAAAAAATCCCAGAACTGAACAATATGTTGTTTACAAGAAACACACTTGAAGAAGAGTAATACACACAAAATAAAGGTAAGGGCTGGAGCAGAATTTATTATGCTTCAGGTGAAGTATGAAAAAAGCCAAGGTTGAAATCATGATCTCAGAAAATGTAAAATCAAAAGTAGATCTAATTAAAAGTGATAAGGAAAGTAGACCTTGATAAAAGGTAGCAAAGCAAAGAAGTAATATTGATACTAAACACATATGTACCAAATGTTATAGTATCTAAATTCTGCAAGAAATTAAATCAGTTACAGAAGGAAATAGAGAAAACTGTACTAGTGGGAGATCTCAATTTTTCTCACTGAGAATTAGATAAATCTAACCAAAACATAAAGAAGGAAAAAAGTATAGGAGATAAATGGATCTTTAGGAAAGTTAGATATGATAGATATGGTAGTTTCTCTCTGTAGAAAAGTGAATTGGACTAGAAAGGAATATGTATTTTTTCTGAGCAGTATATAGCCCCTGCAAAAATTAACCATTTATCAGGGCATGAAAATCTTGTAACCAAGTACAGAAAAGCAGAATTATTTAACAAAATTATTTATTCAGAATATTTTTTTCTATGGTTACACGATTCAAGATTTTTCCCATCCCTCTTTTCTCCCCAGACCCAGAGCTGATAAGCATTTCCAACATCCACCTATTTACATATTATTCATATTTGCAATAGAGTGATCTTTTAAAGCCAATACCCCAATTATATTCCCATCGAACCATGTGGCCGATCATATGTTTTTCTTCTGCAAGAAAAACTGAAGCATTAAATGCATTCATTTAAGAGTATAATGCAATAAAAATTATATTGAAGAAATATTTGTGCAAAGTGATATTTAAAATTAATTGGAAAGTATATAATAGAATCCTAGAAACCAGGAAGATCAAAGAACAAATTCTGTGAACTTGCAGGACATTAATTAAATCAACAGAAATCATAAGAATTTCTATATGTTGCCAACAAAGTCCAGTAGCAGGAAATAGAAAAGGAAATTCTTTTGGAAATAATTACACTAAATAAGTACCTGGAGGTGGGTATTTTCCATGAAAAGCCCTGGAACTATATGAATACAGTTATAAAAAGACACTTTTCTCATGAAGTCAGATCTAAACAATTTTAAATATTAATAGCTTTTCAGTAGCTGAGCAAAAATAATAAAATCATGATTCTACCTAAATTTTACTTAATACCATACCAATGAAACTAATAAATTATTTTAAAAAGCTAAAAAAATAAAATTAATTTAGAAGAACAAAAATTAATATCAAGAAATCAATGAAAAATGTGCTGAAAGGTGACTTAGCAGATCTCAAACTGTATTACAAAGTGGTTATCATGAAAGCAGTCTTTTATTGGCTAAGAAACAGAGTGGTGGATCAATGTAATAGTTTATGTAGGCAATAAACAGTAGTACTAATCTAGTGTTTGATAAACCCCCAAATCCAAAATTTTGAAGCAAGAAATCACTGTTTGCAAAAATTGCTGGGAAAACTGGAAAACTGTTTGGCAGAAACTAGGCATAGACCTACATTCAAGCATTTCCAAGATAAGGTTAAAGTGGATACCTGATTTAAATAAAATGGTTATACACTAAGCAAATTAGAGGAATATGGAATATTTCTCCTATCAGATCTATAGAAAAAAGAAGAATTCATGACCAAAGAAGACATAGCATGGAATGTAAAATATATTTTTTGATTACTTTAAATTAAAAAGGGTTTTTATAATCAAAATCAATTCAGCCAAGATTAAAAGGAAAACAGAAAATTGGGACAAAAACTTATAGCAAATTTCACTGAAAAGGCCTCATTTCTCAAATTTATAGAGAACTGAGGCAAATTTATAAGAATAGAAAGCATTCTCCTATTGATTAATGGTCAAAGGATATGAACAGGAAATTTTCAGATGAAGACATCTAAGCTATTTATATTCATATGAAAAAAATTCTTTGAATAGCTCTTGATTAGAGAAATGTAAATTAAAATAATTCTGAAGCATCATGTCACACCTGTTGGATTGGCTAATATGGCAGAAATGGAAAATGATCAATATTGGAGGGGAAGTGGGAAAATGGAGACCCTAAACTCTTTTGATTGAGTTGTAAACTCATTCAACCTTTCTGAAGAGCAATTTGGACTGGTACCCAAAGGGTTATGAAACCATGCATATACTTTGATTCAGAAATACTACTATTAGGTCTATATCCCAAAGATATTTTTAAAAAAGGAAAACTACTTGTATATACAAAAATATTTATAGTAGCTCTTTGAGTAGAGGCAAAGTATTGGAAATTGAGTGGATGTCTGTCAGTTGGGGAATGAATGAACAAGATATGGTATATGATTGTGATGAAACACCATTTTGCTATAAGAAATAATGAGCTGCTGTATGCTTTCAGAAAAGACCTAAAATGGCTTACATAACTGTTACAAAGTGAAGTGAGCAGAACTAAGAATCCCTAGTATACAGTAACAGGATTATTGTAAGGTAATCAACTGTTAATGACAGCTATTTTCAACAACACAGAGATCCAAGACAATTTGGAATTTCTTATGTTAAAAAAATGTTAATCAGCTCCAGAGAATACTGATGGACCCTCAATGTGGACAGAAGCAAAAATTAAAAAATTAATTTTTCTTGTTTTTTATTCCTTTGGACTATGTTTTCTTTGGCAACAGGACTAATATGTAAATATATTTTTCATGACTTCACATGTATAATTTGTATCAAATTGATTATTTTCTCAGGAAGGGGCTAAGGGAGAGAAGAATTTGATCAAAATTTTATAAAATTGCTTTAACAAAAATTGCTTTTACAAATTATATGAAAATATTTTAAAAAAGAAAATGGGGCTCAGTATTCCCCTGTCTCTAAATTCCTCCATACTTTCCTTTTTCTCTTACTGTCAACCATTTATTCCTCCCTGACACTAATGTTCATAACCTCATAGTCATCTTTGACTAGATCCTTTCCTTTAATCCTCTCTATATCCTATTAGTGGACAAGCCTTGTCAGTTCTTCTTTCATCACATTTCAGATTTACTTATACAGCCCTAGCCTCTCTCCTGACCTTAGTCTTGCATCTCCCATTGACTATTAGACATTGTGAACTGAATTTCTCATAGCCATCTTAAATCTAATAGATCTCAAATTGAACTCTTTAGCTGCCCTTCAAAAACAAACTCCCCTCCTTATTCCTTCTCCTTTTCCTGAATTTGCCTTATTGTTGAGGATGCCAACATCCTCTTCGTCAACAAGACTTTAAACCTAGGTGTCATTTTGGATTTGTCACTTTCTCACTCCTCCACCTTTCCATATCTAATCTGTTGTCAAGTCTTGTAGATTCTAACATTGCAATATCTACTGTATACTTTCCTCTAACACTGCCAGCACCCTAGTAGAGATGCTCATTACCTCACATTTATTCTATTTGAATAGCCTTCTAGTTGGTCTCTCTGCTTCAGGACTCTGCCCATTCAATTCCATCCTCTGATGTAGTGGCCAAATATTCCTAAATACACATCTAACTACTGGGAGAATTTATTTTTTATATACTGTGATATTTCATATCAGGGTTCTAAATTTATAATCAGTTCCTATATATTAGGGAGAATTCTTCATTCTGACTAGAGGTTTTTTTAATTCTCCTAATCTTGAAGAATATGGCACTTTCATAGACTCTGGCTGAGGAAAGTTCTGTGATGATGCTTTTCTGGTATATGAGGAAAATTTTACCTATCAGTTTGGAGAAGAAGTGAGGATCTGATCGGCCACCTCCTCATTAGCTGATTACCAGTTAGAGCTCTCTTGGTGTGTTTGAGGGAGGAGTTGAATAATGAGCTTCCCAAAATGCCTAGATGTACATGGACCAGGAGTTTCCATTTGTCTTATGATGTTTGAGAGAGTCATTTGATCATAATTAGGATATCTTTACTGGTCAAATAATAAATTATTTTAAAATTAAGAAATACTGCCTCTCTAGAATTTCAATTACTGCTCTGTACTCCTTAGTCAATTAACCCCAGTGGTTTCCTATTATCTCTAAGGTCAAATACAAAATGCTCTGGCATTTTAAAGCACTTTATAACCTGATCTTTTCCTACAATTTGTTGCTTCTTACATTTTATTTCACTTCACATACTCTACAGTGAGCAACATTCATTTCTTTTTTGTCTGTTCCCAAAGGCCCACCCTCCATCCATCTTTATCTTCATGTCTTTTTACTGGCTGACCACCCAACCTAGAATGATTTCCCTCCTTATTTCTACATTCTAGCTTTTCTAGCTACTTTCTTATGTCATCTAAAATCTCACTTTCTATAAGAGGTCATCCTTGACCCCTTTAGAGCTATTGCCTTCTCCCTGAGATTATTTCTAATTTATCCCATAAAAATCTTATAGTTGTTGTATCCCTTCTTGGACTGTGATCTCAATGAATGCAAGCACTTTTCCCATATTTCTTTCTCTAGGGCCTAGCACATTGTATTTACATGCTTCTTGCTTTGCCCTCTTATTTTCCACTTACATGAGTCTAGCTTATCTCTAGTACCCATAGGCATGCCAAAAATTAGACAACAAATTCTATCATCAGTCCATAATCTGGTCATTCTTGAAGGATGAATTTACTATTTCCAAGACTAAGAAGTTTGAGAAAGGTACAGAAGTTGGTAGTTTCAGTATCCCCCATGTGTGGAACCTTGTAGAGGTCGAGCAGTGTCCCCATCTGGACAGACAGAGCTGATGTGGCTCCTCCAATGACAACCACAGATTTCTCCTGTCCTCTGAAGCTGTAGTTAGGAACAAGCTGTCCCTGCCCAGACAGCCAACGCAGGGAGCTCTCTAAATTTCTCTCATCACTGTGGTAGGCATTGTAGAGGTGGAATCCCAGAGAAGAAATATTTGGTAATAGATTTGGGTTCTGCTCACTTCACTTTGTATCACTTAATATAACTCTTTCCAGGTTTTTTCTGAGCTCATCCTGTTTGTTATTTCTTATGGCACAATAGTATTCCATCACAACCATGTACCATAATTTATTTGGTCATTCCCCAAATGATGGATACCCTTAAGTTTCTCATTATTTGCCAATACAAAAGGGCTGCTAAAATAGTTTTGTATATATAAGTCCTTTTCCACTATCTCTGATCTCTTTGGTAGTGGTATTTCTGGGTCAAAGGGTATACATAGCTTAATAGCTCTTTGGACATCATTCTATACTACTCTCCAGAATGGTTATATCAGTTCATAGTACCACCAACAATGTATTACTGTCCGAATTTTCCCATATCTCCTCCAACTGTTGTCATTTTCCTTTGTGATCATGTTAGTCAATCTGGGATGTGTTTTAATTTATACGTCTCTAATCAATAGTGATTTTGGAGCATTTGTTCATATGACATTAAAACAGTTCTTCATCTAACAACTGTCTATTCATATACTGTGACTATCAATTGGGGAATACTTGACATTTTTTATAAACCAATTCTCTCTATATTTGAGAGATTAGGATTTTCTTAGAGTTATCTAATGCTTGATAACCCAAAGACACAAATACGGGGTGGGAGGGAAAGAAATCACTATTTGACAAAAAAAAAAACTGCTGGAAGACTGGGGAAAAGTATGGTAGAACTTAGGCATAGATCAACATCTCACACCATATACAAAAATAGAGTTGAAATGGATACTTGATCTCAAAAGAAAGGATAATAGCATGAACAAATTAGGGAAACATGAAAAGTTTATCTGTCAGACTCATGGATAAAGGAAGAAATTATGACCAAAGAAGGCCTAGAAAACATTAAAAAAATGGAACACATAATTTTGTTTACATTAAATTTAAAAGGTTTTATATAAACAGAACAAGTGCTACCAAAATTAGAAAGGAAACAACAAGCTGCAGAAAAAATTTATAGAAGTGTCTCTGACAACAACCTAATCTCTCAGATATATAGAGATTTTGATTCAAAGAGATATGTTTATGTTTCATCTTTGAAATTATTAGGGAGCCTTTGAGATTCATTGAGAAGGAGGATATGGTCAGCTTGTGCTTTGGGAACAATACTTTGGTTGTTAAGTGGAGATGGGTAAGATAGTCAATAAATATTTATATTGAGTATCAACTACATTCTAGGTACTATGATAAGTACAGGACATACAAAGAAAGGCCAGAGACAGTGCCTGCTCTCAAGAAATGTACTCTCTAATGGAGGAAACAACATGTAAATAAGTATTTGCAGATAAACTACATACAGAACAACAGAAGTATATACTCAATACACTTAATTTCAGTATGGAGACCAATGAAGAGGTTCTTGAAGTGGCTGTTTTTTGTACTCAGGGAGGACCAAAATAAAGTTGCTATGTTGGGGTCAATCAATAGTGTGTCTGATTGGCTGGTCAGACCAATAGGAGCTCAGAAAACTGAACCACAGGTTAGGCACAAATAACCCTTCTGATCATTTGGGACAGAAATCTCTCTTTTTTTGAAACCCTTATTTTCCATCTTAGAAACAGTACTATGTACTGATTCCAAGGTAAACGAACAGTAAGGTTAGGTCATGGAGGTAAAGAGACCTGCTCAGGATGCCACGTCTAAGAAGTGTCTGAGGTCATATTTGAACCCAGAACCTTTAGGCCAGGATTTCAATCTACTGAACTACTGAGCTGTGGCCCCTTCCTCCCCCTCAACAGAAATGTTTCTAAATTTGTGC
>NW_025369441.1:0-4223 GCF_016433145.1 Gracilinanus agilis | reverse complement strand
TCTCTCTCTCTCTCTCTCTCTCTCTCTCTCTCTCTCTCTCTCTCATCTCTATGTCTTTCTAATAAACATAGTTTAGCAAAACAAATTCCCACATTGACTATATCCAAAATGGCATCCCTCCTTCTGCCCCCTCAGTCCATCATTGTCTGTCAGGAAGGAGTGGCATGCTCGTCATCAGTCCTCCAGAGTCCTGGATGATTGTTGTATGGATCAGAATTCTTCCAGTTTTCAAAATTGTTTGTTTTTACAGTGTTGTTGTAGTTACAAAAATTGTTCTCCTGTTTCTGTTCACTCTGCATTAGTTCATACAAGTCTTCCTAGGTTTCTCTGAAACCATCTCCTCCATTACTTCTTTTGGCATAATATTCTATTCCATTCATATACCATAATTTGTTCAACCATTTCCCTAGTTGATGGGCACACTTGATTTCCTGTTCTTTCCTACTGCATAAAGAGAGCTACTACTAAAGTCGAATTTCCTTTTCACATTACTGTCTTTCAGAATGCCTAAAAAGAGCTGCCTTATCCTCTCCAAGTCATTTTTTTCCAGGCTAAAAAGTTCCAGCTTTATAGAATTTCAAGGTGGAAGGCGCTACCATTGGCCATTCAATACAACTTTCAGCACTCAGTGAATGGTAGTCCATCTTCTTTCTTGAAGATCCACTACAGTAGAATCTAAATCCATAGTCCCCTTTACCTCTTGATCCCAGCCTTCTTAAAGCACAGAGCCTACAGCAGAATACTAAACTCTCTGATTTTGCCACTTGATCAGAGCTAAGAGTTTGGGGCTCAGATTTAATCTAGGTCTCTTGCTGCCAATACATCTTTAGGCTGTAGCTTGGGATAGTGGGTAGAGAGCCAGTCTCAAAAACAGGGAGGCCTTGGGTTCTAGTCCTGTCTCTGACAACTATTAGTCACTTAACCCTTCTGTGCCCTAGATGGCTTTCTAAGACTGCAGTGGAGGAAGGAATCCTCACCCAAGAGTACCCTATGCTAATGGCCGAGTCATCCAACCTTCGTGAGCCTCAGGATATTCCTTAGTCTTGTCTGATCCCCATAACTCTGAGTGCCTTCTTTCTCCCCTACATGATATCTGACTACTTTGGGTTTATCTCTCTTCAGTCCCTTCATATTTATTCTCTATATACTTCTATATGTCCTTGTTGCCTCCCTCATTGGAATGCCAGCACCTTGTAAGTAAGTCATGATTGGCTCATTCTTTGTATTTGGGTCCCTTAGCACCTAGCACGGTGCCTCTTGTAGGCTCTCACTTGATGAATGATTGGAATTTGAACCAAGGGAGATGGAGAATTTCTGTTTTCAAGGTTCTTCTCTCACTCATTATCTTCTTTTAGAAACTGCTTTTGAGAGAAAAATTCTTCTAAATATATTAATGTGGTTTCTGGTAGAGAGCATGTGTTTATCATAGGAAATCCTTTGGCTTGAGAAGGGACTTGTCAAGACTCACTTAAAAGGCTTAAAGTGTTCACAGGCGTCACAGGATAGTCTTGATGTCATGACCACGGCGTGGTGTCTGGCCTGAAGGATGACTCAGATGCTTCATCATTACCATTATTAATGGTTCTTTTCAAAAGAGTCACAAAAGAAGGAAGTACTTCAAAATCAGCAAGAGGAGCTGAATCTTCTTTCTGTGACAGCGCCATAATAACTTACTGACCATGGGAAATTAGTGGGAAAGTAAATATTTAGCTACTCTCTGATGGTAGTAAGAAGGGCATAGACAAATAGCATACATACTCATGTGCGCTTGTAAACACACACACACACACACACACACACACACACACACACACACACACACACACACACAGCGTCTCCATGATGGCCAGAGTTAGTTGAGGGCCAGGAGTTGGATGCTCTTGGAAGCTGACTTCCATTTGGCCCTTTAATGGAGTTGTATAATGTTGGAGGTCCCAAGAACGATAGAATAGAAATGCTCTCTCTGGATTCCTCTTGGAATACTCTGTTTATTTTTTTTCTTAGACCAGTCGAAATGCATTAAATAAAACCTAGGTAGACATCCCTGAACACATTTGTATGGCAGATAGAGTACATACTCCATAGGGAGAGTGAATGATTGAGTGAGGTCAAGTCATGACAGCTGTCTAGTATGTGCTTTTCAAGCTGAGGGAAGTAGATCAGTCATTTGTCTGTACTTGGGACTGGTCTCAGAGAGTGCCCTGACCTGGGACTTCATGTCTGTGTCAGACATTTATTATGAGTGTGTCTAGGCTCAATGGAAAGCTCTTCCCTGGAATCAGGTTCACAGGAGAGAATAGATGTGAGGCACTAGACCTGAAAGCACCATAGAAGTGCTTGTAATGATGACAAAGTGGAAGGAGAAAAGGAAGAAGGAGAAGGAAAGGAAGAAGCAGAAGGAGCAGAAGGAGGAGCAGGAAAGGAGGAGGAAGAAGAAAGAAGAAGAAGAAAAAGAAGAAGAAGAAGAAGAAGAAGAGGAGGAGGAGGAGGAGGAGGAGGAGGAGGAGGAGGAGGTGGTGGTGGTGATGGAGACAATGATGACAACAACAGCAATGACAGAGTTTCAGGAAAACAAGATTCATATTTGATAACAGACTTTAATTTCAACTTTTATCTGGTCAAGAGTTGCTTGGTTTTCTTGCTTCTTGACCAAATAGCTCCATTTCCTATGCCATTGGGGATATTTTGTTCCTTGGATCCAGTTTCTCATATTGGCTCAATAAACTTAAGAGTGGATTGTGCTTTCCTCTCCTTTACTCACCAGAAGCAGCCTTTGGGTTGAACTGTTATCCATGCTGCCTTATCACTAATCTAGGGGAACTTAGAACCAAGTGAATTTGGCTTCATTTGTACTTTTTGGCCTTTCCTATTATCAGACTTTGTTGTAACTTCCAGACTAAATACTATTTCTCATAGAATGGGAAAGATGGGTTTTTGCCTTATTTCTTTTTTAAAATTTGGTTAAGAAAGATATTTAGGGCCCTTTTTGGTGCATTGCATCAAAACTGTATAATTCTGGTTTGGGGCACATGGATTTCCCATTATGTATCTTCCTAACCCCTTTCCCCATCAATCCAGTGAAGAAAAGGGGAAGGCAGTTTTTACTGGATTAAGAAAAAATCTTAGTAGTCTTTTTTTTCTCTATGTAGAGAATACAGAACCCTCTAACAGGTGGCCACATTTGGATCTATGTAGCTTGGAATTTCATTCTTCCAAAGCACATCAACCTCAATTCAACAAATCAGACTCAGTCTAGCTGAGATTTCCTTTGTGATAGCCATGTGGAAAGGCCTACCCTGTCCACAACAGTGAAGAAAAATTTGTTGATGAAATTGTTGGTGCTGTTAGTAATGCTCTACTTTGCTTTCTTTGTTTAGAGTCGCCAAATTTTCCAGACTCTTAGCAAATAAAATCCAATTTCTAGTTTTGGCAGTGGAGTCTCCCTTCATACGCCTTTGTGGCTTTATAGCCATTGAGTCTCATTCTAGAGCCAAGAACTTTTCCACTCAGTTTCCATGGATGTCAGAACCCAAACCATGTCCACCCTCTCTGCATGTATCCATTTAGTCCAAGTCTTGCCGACTTGACTGAGAACGTGGCTTACTGTTTTGCTAAGGAATGATTTTTTTTCTCTATAAAGGAAATAAAAATTCATTTCACCCTTTCTCACCTAGGGAGAACATGAGTCCTTTGGCTTACCTCTAATTTGTCTGTTTTAATTAATGTGATATAAAGCATAGATGATACATTTCACACAGATATGTGTGCATGTGTGTATATATGTATGTGTGTATATATATTTAAATGCATGCATTTATACACATGTATATTATTTTCAGTGGTTCAGTTGTGTCTGACTCTTCATGATCCCATGAACCATAGCTATTCATGAGGTTTTCTTGGCAAGGGTACTGGAGTGGTTTACCTTTTCCTTCTCCAATGGATCTAGTGGATCCTTTTGCCAGGTAATCAGTGGTTAAATAACTTGCCCAGGGCCACACAGCTAAGAAATAGCTAAGATTGGATTGGAATTCAGGTCTTCCTCACTTCAGGCCTAGTACTCAATCCACTAAGCCACATAATTGCCTCTATATGTACTTATATTCATATTTGTCCAGGATTGGGAAGTGTGCTTTCATTTTCTTCCTCTCCTTGTCTCTGTCTTTTCCCTCTCCTTCTTTCTCTATCCTTTTCCCCTCCTCTCTCTCCTCTCCTCTCCTCTC